>NW_028279102.1:0-108464 GCF_059751315.1 Micrasema longulum | reverse complement strand
TCTCCAAAATCAGCGTCCCATTCCCTACTAATATTTTAACTCTTTTGTCCCCACCCAATAAACATATATTAAATTTTTTATGTAAATATGTGGTTATAAATGGTATTTAGTTGTAAATAAGTTATATATTATGTAAAGTGTATGTTATATTAAATACTAACACACTCACTTGTATGTATAGTTCTAACACATGTGTGAATATTTAAAATAAGTCAATCTCAAACTTGACACTGGCTAAAACACCCCAGTTAGGGGTGAAAAAAGCCAAAAGAAACTAAGAAGAAGAAGAAAGTGTTTATGCAGCTCCACTGTGAAATCATCTCCCATCTACTAGACTACCTCACAGCAATCATATGGAACTCTATAAGTAATAACAAATAAAACACCTAGAAATAGACGGCCTGAAAAAACTACAAACACTTCAACTAATCCACAAAATAACAAAACGACCCATCAAAGACGGTGACATCTCGCTGACAAGAGTAACTGACATACACAAGAAGATCACAACACTACCCCATACAAATAGCTAAGCTAGGCTAACAAAAACAGGCCAATCCCGACATATGAACAATGGACTAAAAATGTGTAATAACTTACCTCACACTTTCAACACAATGACTACACAAAAATTAAAAAAGAACCAACTTACTTGATAATGTGCAACTATTTACCATAAAAAATAACACACCTAAAGAAACATCTTCCCTATTATCTCCCCCAATCCTTTCCCTTTCTTCCCTATTTTCATTGAAAACTTGTATCCATTTTGATAAATTTATCATACATAATAAATATACATTGCTAGCCTTTTTTGTATTTATTTAATTTTATTTCCTAAATTAATTTTTCTCGCATAAGATAAAATTATATTATTAACTCTTCTAATGTTATTGGTTGGTTGGAAGAAATCGCCATTATTTGACAAAAACTCCGCTAATGTACAAATATGAAAGTTCACAAATAGTTTTAAAAAATTAATCTTCATATCAAAAAGTTAGTGCACCATATATAGAAATTGTTGTCGCGTCCATATTTTTATTCTTTCCAGATATTTGTAACAAAAAATATCAAGGTATTCATTTCAAGGGTATTAGACCAGCTCATGACCTACCAAAAAATGTAAACATAACTTCAGTAAAAGTGCCTTAGTTTTTGATGTACTCGTATTTCCACTTTTATGAATTTCCCAAACATTTACGCCTTAGATCAGTTTCTCGAGTGCCATTTCTTCAAATTTTAATATTTTAGGATTCTAATTTATGTTTCACAATTCCGAATAACTTTTCTGTTGATAACAGTCCCAAATATAACAAATACTGATTAGCTTTGGCGAAAAAAATAAATTAATGCCAGGTCAATGAATTTAAAATAAATCTTTAGGTAACTTTGAAAAAAAATACGTTGTAAACCTGGCAAGTTATCTTAAAAAATTGTTCAATTTATATTGTTTTTAAAATTATATAACATATACTATGTTTTACTTTCGAAAAAAAGATATTGCTTTTTAATGCAAAATGAGCTGATTGTATAATTGTTTCATTTATTAGGAATTCCGATCTAAACAATTGCTTTGGTTTATTAAAGTGAAAAGTGTTCCTAAAATATGAAAATTTGAAGAAATGGCACTCGAAAAACTGATATAAGGCGTAGATGTTCGGTAAATTCATAAAAGTCGAAATATCTCAAAAACTAAGGCACTTTTATTGAGGTCATTTTTGCATTTTTTGGTGCGTCATGAGCCGGCCTAACTTAAAAGGAATACCTTGGATTATGGGACACCTGTATAATTATTTATAAAATGTTCAATTTATGTAGAGTGCACTTAAAGTACTCGTACATTTATGATTTTATTTAATTAAAAGACAAAAACAAAAGTAAAACCGCGGTGTTCCGCTTAAGCACTTTCCAGAAAAATTGTTGGTTTGAGACATTTGAGGTTTTTAAAACCAGGTCTTCAATTTCTTGTACTCTTCTTGAATCAACTTTTTGGCCGTTTTAAAGATGGCAGCTGTCTCTTTGAACAGCTTTGGAAGTTCGCTTTCTGGGTACATAAATCCATGTCCGACTGTCAGCTCCATAGTATAAACAAATGGAATTCCGAGGCTAAAGGCAAAATCATCGCTGCCCCCTGCCCCCGGGTACCATTGCCCCCCGCTCATGATTTTGTACTCATTTCCACTAACCCAGCGAGCGGCTTCGGTGACTTTCGTGGCGAACTCGTGTAATTTCTCCCATTGCTTCGGCAGTATCGTTTCCGTGTATCCGTACGGGTAAACCATATAATTTCCATACGCATGTAGAGTTATGTACAGCATAATTCTGTCCAGGTGATTTTTCATCACGGATTTGACAGCTCTGGTTTCTACTTCTGAAAAAGGGAACGGTCCGGGATATATCTGCGGGTCACACGAGTCGTTGCTCACTCCGGACTCTCCCCAATGGAAGCCGTAATTTCTGTTCAAGTCGGTACCAAAACAACTGCTGTTTGAATGTTTTGATCTGTTTTTTCTCCACATGCGGTCCTAAAATAATAAAAAGAACGAAAATCGATTACAATTTGAAAAAATAATAAAAAATAGTAAAATTAGAACATAAGTCTATTTTTTTTTGGAAAACAATAATTTTATGCGACTGTAGAATAAAACCAGAATTCTGGAGTGGTATTCTGAATCTTTTCTATCCTCTAGAGCAGGGGTTTCAACCTTTTCTTACTCTAGAGCATATTCTTAAATATCGGTAGGGTGGCGGGCACCACTTATTTTTAATCGACAAACTCCTCCCATAACTTCTCATTTTCCAATAAATAATAAATAATAAACAAAAATGTTTCAAAATAGTAAAATTATTATTCAAATTGCGTACACACAGAGAAATGTATTTACAAAACGTAAACAAAAACACAAATATAAAGAAAACATTTTATAAAAAAATATAACATCAGTATGTCAATATGATCTTTGGCATTGCATATCATTGGCCAGTGCCTCATAATTAGGAGAGTATGACGATAATCCTGTTAGCAAACAACCGTTAAGATGCTCATCAGTGACAGTGACTAAATATGTTGAACCGAAAAATGATTCAATTTTATATGACGCTTTTTTCAAAAATGGGAATTTTTCTCTGCCTACTGTATTCCAAAAGTCCTCTGATATTAAGGATTTTAGCAAAATATCATTCTTAAGGTCCAAAATTTCTAACTCTAGTTCTTCTGTCTTTTTCTTCTTCTTCTTTTCCACATCCGCTCCTAAGTGGAGCATGTGGACATCACCAGTTGCCTCCAGCAGTGGTATTCTGATCACTCTCGACACCCACGAGATGATCTCGACTTTCGGACGAGAATATAACGTGGTGTGATTTAGGGATTTTTATTTTTTGAACGCGGTTAAACTTGGTTTTCTATATGGCAATTCTGATGATTACATGTCAAATTACGTAAATGAATTCGAACACATAAAACCAAAAATAATGATTTTCAATAGAAACATTATTTTGACCTTAAGAATGACCCAAAATACTTAATTATGTTGAATTTACCAAACCTCAATCGTTATTTCTCGTTATTTAGACGGTTTTATAATTGACGTTTCATAGTTCGATATCTACCCGCAAGAGCGTGAGTGTCGAAAATGAGAAAATATACTCGTGCGCATGCGTCACTGACGAGATGAATATACCTATTACAAAATATAACGCTTTTGCTATCCTGATGAAAATTTATAACGTGTGCCATGTGGGGTATTTATTTTTTCTACGCGTCAAACTGTACTTTTTATATTGCAACAATGCAAAACATAAACAAACATACAGTGACAGTTCAACTACTTTTGTAAATGATAAGTATGCCCCGGATCTACATGTCCTTAGGGATTTTGTTTATTTTTATAGAACCTCTGTGAAATACCTACTGTACTCTATAGAAACTTGCATACGAACCACAGCGTCCCTAAATGTACATCTTGCGCGACAACAGGAATCATCATTTGAAGGTATGTTTATCTAATTCGGTATTTTAATCAAACTTATATATTGTGTACGGTTTAAACCTACCTTACGAGTTTTTTCTCAAGTTGTTAATCATTATAATATTTATAAATTGTAAAAGGTTAAGAATAAGCTAGTGTTAGTAAAAAATAAACAAACCACCAAGCCGTTTTCCCCGGGACAGCCAGAGGATATACAACACACATGCGTTTGCAGTCATACAAAATCTCATGCATGTGTGCTGATTTTTCCAACTTTTGAAGTATTACCATATCCGCAGTGGTACAGCAATACCGCTACTGCGAACTGTTCGTTTTAATTGTTGATATTCGTAATGTAAATAATTATTATGTATGTAAATACTTATCGTTTCAGCAGTATTTTTGTTTGGTTAAAATCGCAAGTAATATATTAACAGCTTTTATGTTCCCCTTTAATTTTTTTGTTGATAATTAGGCTTCCCGCCCACTAGGCAGCTCGGCTGCCGCAGTCAAAATTTTGCAAAGCCAGTTAAAGCAGCCAGCCTGACGGCCAGTCCAAATAAATTGGACGTGGAAGATGTTTTTGTTTACATTTTATCTCGTAAGAAACGCAAACCAAAAAGAAGATATTAAATTCATCCTTTACTTGAAAGGGTTCATTTCAAAATTATTTTATGGATCTTCTGTATCGAAAGTCATTGCAAATTCGTTTCATAAAATACTTCTGGCTGCTACGACAAGTGCGCGGAGACTGAGGCAGTCACATACATTTGCTTTGTCTCGTTCTGGCTGCAGGCAGCCAGTTGGCTGCCGTGCACGTCAAACGCGTTCTAATGGCTGCCGCAGCCAGGAATTCTTGGCTGCCTAGTGTGCGGTATCTAATAAGCCGTCATATGTAGTATTAGCTGCCGCAGCCAGGCTGCCTAGTGGGAGGGGAGCCTTACAAAGTATTGCCGTACCGCCCGTTCCACTGATGAGATCCTTCTCAAATAATTTGTTGGGTTCGGTCATGCCATCTCTTTTTTGGTCTTCTTTGTTCATTAGTCTTCCTCATAATTAATATTTATTTTATTAGTGGTTTAGTGGTGGTATTTCAATTTTATTTATTCATATATATGTACATTACAAAATAGAACATCTTAATTCACACATATAGAAATAATGAAAATAAAAAGGTAAAATTAGGTATTTATAAAAATAACACAGGTATACATAATATCCAGAAAATAATATGTTAAAAAAGTAAGAGAATCTTGTAACGACAAACTCCCTCAGAGACGTGAAAAATTACAAATGTTTATTAAGAAACAATGAAAGACAATTGGACATGCATACACATAAGATATTTAATTTTGCTAAACCCATCACCCTTTATAATAGCTCACAGCATGTGTTATAAAAAGGATACAATATTATTAAGGTTATTGTAATATAATATAATTTATGTTATGAATAGTGGTGTTTAATTATACCTTTGCACTAAAACAAATATTAAATCAATATTAATAATAATAGTAGTAAATAGTAAGCTCTATAAATGTCTAGACTTTTAATGATATTATCTTCTAAGAAAAATCTCATTCTCTTTTAGAACATCTGTAAATAATTTAACCTTTATAAGTGTATTTTTTCAGATTATATTAAACCAGTAAAGCGGATCTTTCGAAGGGATGATATCGATTAGCTCTTTAAATTTATGCTGTAATGGAATATATGGATATCAAACTATTCGTCATCTGCTTGGAGGTGGGACACATTGTTTATTAAGTAATTCAAGTTTTTTTTGCACTCTTGAAAATTCTCATTTTAAATTGTAATTTACTAAAAAATTAAAGATAAGTGGTACTTAAATTCACAAATCTGAAATAATCAGTAGCAAGATTCGTCGCTACACCTTTATGACTGATATCTTTATTATACAGATAAATCTAAATAAAAAAGGATACAATACTTCAGTTATTATTATAAAAATTGTAATATATATATTTTTATAGTTAAGATACCAGTCTGGGTATTAAAGATGTTGCAAAAACAATGAAATATCACTACCTACACAGTTATTATACATTTGTATATTTAAATATCAATCATCATTTATTTCCATATTAAACTATTTATTAGATTTGCTTTAAATAATACCCAATTTGTTATTTTTTCAAATGTTTTTTTATTACCAAACAGATTAAGAGCCAAAGTACATAAGAATTTTTTAAAAATAAAGTAAGTACTATTAAAATATCTTGTATTAGTTTAAAATTAATATTATATTAAATATTTTCTCTACAGCTCACGTTGGCATGTCCTAACAAAAGGAAATTTGTCACCATATGGAAAATACAAAGTTATACCATTACATATGACATCGCTTATATCATTTTGAATATTTAGAATTAATCAGCTTACACATATTTGAATTGCAATATCATAATCACAATACCTACAGACAACTTAAAAAATATTACCTTTACTGCATAATAATTTGCTCTGAGAAATAAAACATATAAATCACAAAATATAGCCTTCAAAGTTTTCTTTTTAAAAGGTTTAACAATATGCGGAATAATTAGGGTGTTTGATTCTTGCGTGTACTGATGAACTTTTGTACAATATACAAAAATATGTATATTGGCAGGTTTATTGCAATACCTGATGAATAACTTCCAACTAACCTAAATAAGATATATTTTACTATTTTAAGTGCTTATTTTAGGATGTCATTTTGTACTAAATATAAATGTAATTAAAAATGTATTGTAAATTATATAATTTTTTGTTTTTTTATTTTTAGCAAAGAGGAAATATCAAATGTTGCAATTTGGTGTCAATTTTTAACACCTTTATGATCATCTGAGAAAATGGGAGTAAATATGTGGCAGAGCAGAAAAGCGGACTACAGAAATGAGTCTACAACAACTACATTAAACACTCAAACCTTTTCTCACAAATGTAGAGCATTAGCTAAATTCTAGTTAGTTTTTTGTAGTTCTTTTTTATTATTTTATACCTAAAAACTTATAAACTACAGTGCAAGTACTGTTATTGAAAAAATATTTTGTGTTTTAGTTTCCCTTTCATACGTAATTAAAATATAGTCATATCTCACACATAAATATTTAAACACATATTTCAAATATAAGGAACCTTAATGTGATCACTTTCACCGGGAGAAATAAGGGCTCTGGCCAAGAATTGTATTTACTTTAGTTTTAGTTAGTTAGTTTTACGAAAACAGTACATTTGAAATTATTTTTATTTATATTACCTTTTGTTACAAGAAAATGTATTCTCACATCCTCTCAACGCATTTGCTTATCATGCAAGAGGTCTCAGGTTCAGTTCCTGACATGGTAGACATGAAATATTTATTTTAAATGTGATTTTACAGTACAATATTTCATAGTCCCTTGACTGGCACTCCAAGCGTACGATTGATCATCTTTTCTTTAAGCAACAAAAAGATCAAGATACGCTGCGATTGGTGTACCAATGCAGTGCCCTATGCAATTAGGTGCGGAATTGAAATGATGATGATGATTACCTACATTTATTTATTCTACGGTATAAAAATTCACTATATATTTATATATTTTTTTAAAAGAGATTTGTGTTCTTATGATTTACTTAAACATTTAATTTTGAGGGCCATTTTCGACGAGTTGTAAATAACTCTCTATTAGAAAATAGGAATCAAAAAGAATCTAAGAATCTCCAAAGACTTGACCGGATCCAATCCCAAAGTCTGAGACTAGTCGTCGGAGCCATGAAGTCATCTCCAATTAACGCTTTACAAGTAGAAGCTTGTGATCCCCCACTCGGTATGAGAAGACAATACTTGGCGGATAGATTTCTTCTAAAATGCTCTGTCCAAAAAAACAACCTGCTCCTCAAAAAGGTACAGTTTCTCTCTGACTGCGTGACACCCTCATCTTTTTGGTTTCATAAACCACCCCCTTTACTAGTCAACAGTTTTCATTTTTACAAATCTTTCGAATCTAACATTTATCCTAAAGACCTTCTTCCCCTTTATCGTTTCCCATTTAAAACTTCTATTTATGCCCCAAGTATTGAACTCACATTCGGAGTCGAAAGCCACCTACAGCCCCGGTGTACATTCAACCGTATTCGGTCGTCAAGATGGATAGGTTGGAAAATTATCTACACTGATGGATCTCGGTCAGATTCGGCAACCCATACGGGTGCGGCTATATATTGTGAAGACAACAACTTTCAAAGATTGTACAAATTGCACAAGAATGCATCTGTATTTACCGCAGAATGTATCGCAATCCGAGAAGCTGTCAAATACGCCTTAAGCTCACAATATAGCAAGTTCCTTATCCTGTCGGATTCCTTGAGTGCCTTACAAAAAATCAAATCCCCTCCATCCTTTTATCCCGAGGATGAGCTCTGCGTGGAAACTCGATTTCTTCTTTCTTTATCAGAGGCATCCAATAAGAGTATTGTTATGTCCTGGATCCCTAGCCATTGTGGTATTCCCGGTAACGAAAAAGTGGACGCGTTAGCAAAGGAGGCGGTCCACTCCGGGGATCCTGCCTATAGTAATTTACTACCACTAGGTGATCTCCTTGTTATGACGAAGGAGAAGCAACTTCGCACATGGCAAGAATATTGGGTAGCCTCTTCCCAAGCCAAGGGTAAACATCTTTTCCAACTGAAACCAAATGTAACAGAAAAGCCTTGGTTTTCCAAAGTGATTCTGAACAAGTTTGAGACATCCTCCATATGCAGAATGCGCATTGGGCACTGCTGCAATGGTTCTCACCTGTTCAGAATCCATGTCCGGGACTCTGTCATTTGCGAATGTCAGCTAGATGAGGAAGATTTAAACCATATTTTTTTTGGATGCCCCATAAATGATTGTTATCCTGATTTCCTATCCGACCTCTCTGATATTAATATCCCATTCCCTATTCATATTCTAACTCTCCTGTCCCCACCCAATAAACGTGTATTTAAAATCCTATGTAAATATCTAGTTGTAAATGGTGTAAAGCTGTAAATATGTTTTATTATTATATGTTTATATTACATTAAATACTAACATACTAACTTGTACATATTATATTACTAACACATGTGTATATATATGTAAAAAAAAAAACAAAAATACTCGACACTGGCCAGAACACCCGAGTTGAGATGTGAAAAGGCCATGAAAAAACGAAGAAGAATAATTGAGAATGTCAGAAGAATAAGTATATTTCAACGATATGGGATCAAACAAACAGATCTTGCACTGGTTCATTTTGTACTTACACATTCAGAGATTGTGACAGCAAATCTGAAATAAGGATTTAAAATTTATATGTATTTTGATTTGATATTTAAACCTTACAGCTTCAATTATAATTTGAGCAAAAAATGTTCTTGCATGTAATGATTCATTATGTTATCAGTATACAGACATATAATTACAGTATTACTAACCATTAGAGCGACATCTTGTCCCAAGCATTGAAATACAGTAGACTTTCGCACATAATTGGTTCCTGAAAATGTGTGCGAATGTTGAATGTTCGAAAGTCGAGGGATGTAAAAAATATGTATTTTTTAATTAAGTTAATGAGGTGTTTAAGTGCTTTCAGGTGATTCTTTATAAATTTTTCAAGAGTTAGTTAAATACTTCCATATTTTTTGTTTTCTTGATAAAGAGTTCTATATATTAACATGCTGTATTTAATTTTCAAAATAGATAAGGCTTCATTCATATTTTTTACTGTCAAAGACAATTTTATCAGCTTTTTCCTTACATTAACTGTGTATTTCATTTACCAGTTGTTGCAATTAAGCAGTCATTTGACAGAGGTTCTGAGTGATATTCAATTAACTTGTTAACATCTTCATTGTTGAAGTCCTATACTATATTATCTGTGATAGTTTCCAGAGTTTCTTCAAAATTCATCATTTGCGGGCATAATTGTTTACAGGAACCTTTCATTTTTTACTTTTTTATTTCAGCCCACAAGTATCCAATATTGCTTATTGCGTTCCATATATTATAATTCTACTGAAATTGTCTTAATGTAGGCACACCTTCCCTGTCAGTTTCCTTAATGACTTGATTCATTATTTTCCTCATAACATATTATCTTAACATAGTTATGACTAGTTAACCGAGGGAGCACCTGCATGGAAGCGAAGAATGTTTGCATTTTTGATAAAAATCTGTAAAAAACATAATTTATTTAAATGCCTGAAATAGTGAATTACGCAAAAGTAGAAAGTACAAAAGCCGACGGCCGACCGTATGTCTTTGGGAATACTAAACAATCAATCAATGCATCGTCTTGTCATTTAATTAGCTTCAATATGGCAATCTTTAGGAACCTTTATAGCATGATTAAGATGCATTAAATGTGTATCCCGAGTTTCGTACGATAATGTATGTATATATAAATTAATAATTAATATAAATTAGAAACGAATTTGGTGTTGAAATATAATCAACACCGACTGACATACTCGAACTGTGCCAGATCTAGATCGAGGAAAAAAGACCTCAAATCGATCTGACTAATATTTTGACAATATAGTACGTGTTTAAATTGATTAAATTTATTAATTGCGAGTACTTACCTGTATTAACTCCGTTATTTTTGACAAAGACTAAAAATGTCCAGACAAATTTAAAAAAACTTACGAACCTCCAATTTATGAGCACAAATGGATTTGTCGTAATTTGTATAATGGCGTCTTTTGAGTTTTTACAGATGACGCAATATATTTAATTGCCAATTTAGTAGCTCACAATAAAAAATAAACATACATTTTTAAAAACGAAACATCTCGCGGGTCGCATGTTTGACGTTTGCCAGATTTACAAGGTTAGTTTATTTGTGTGCTGTGCGCATGCGTGGTTTTAACGATACCTATTACGAGATTCGTTCAGGATACCAAAATGATTTTAACGAGGTAGAGAGGCCCACGAGAGTGGTTCAGAATACCACCCCTGGAGACCCTATGCCAGCCAGCACTCTCGCTTCTTCCCATGTCAATCCAGCGCCCCTTAATTCCACCGAATAACGATCGTCATAGACGGCCTTCCAGGACGGCGTGATCCCGCAGGTTTAAATAAGAGGCAACTTGGGTTTAGGTTCCCCCGAGACATGCGCAGCACGTGTCCAAGCCAGGTTCACCGCCTTCTGTCTTACCCTGAACAAAATCTGCAATGCATGCGGCCATTTCCATCACATTTATTTGACAAATAAAAGGATTGATCCAGAAGGAAACAATTGGCTCGATATGTGTAAACTGCAAAAGTCTCTCTTCAAACTATTTTTTAAACACTTGAAGATGATTAATCAATAATAACCCGTTTAATTCATTGTTACCTAGCTTTTCTTCATATGTGGGAAATGCTCAGGCTCGGCTCAGTTCGTGGCGTTCGTTCACTTCGGGTTTTCTGCGCGTAAAAGGAATGATGTGCAAATAACACTCCCCGTTCCAGGCTAGCGTGAAGAATGCAGTCTGACTCGCCGCTAGACAAGTTGCGACAAGTGACAGTACTGTCAGCAAAGGAACCACTCATACATACAATATCGCAAACATACGAACGTATTTAATAAACCCAGGCACTCAAAAAAAAAACTGTAACAAATAAATAAAAATAATTCACATTCTTAACCCTTACGCTGCTACGCAGTTTTTCAAGAATCTAATCAGAAATCCTCTTATTTATACATTTCAAAAATATTTTATCGAATACGTTGTTTTCCAAACACACTACTGTTTTATCAATTAACAGCGATTCCAAGAAAAATCTTCCATTTCATAAATATCTAGTTCAAACCCAATGGAGTGAGCAAGATAGAAAATTCGTGCCGCAAATAGACAATTTTCGTACAGGGGTTGTAAACCCTTTCTAAATTGAAAATAAAAACAAACAAAACTGATCTCGTACTGCAATCTAAAGGCGCATTGTTATTATTGAAACGAAATAATTATGATAGTTTTTTTGTTGATTGCGGGGCAAAGTGCTCTGTTATATATTATCAAACCTACCACTTCCATAGATGCATGCCAAACGAAAATTGAGTAAAATATATCTTGAAATTTGTAAACCGGTAAATGAAAAATATTCCGTTTCACTAATAGCTAGTTCACGCATAATGGATTGAGCGAGATAGACAACAGTTGCCGAAATTACAAACAGCTGAGGTAAATTACATATTTTTTACATTTATATATATTTTTAATCTTACTTTGTTACTTTAACTAACAATTTAACTCTGCAAAGCGTCTTTTTTATTATGAATAAATTTACAAAATATATCATTCAAAATGATAACGGATAGTAAAAGTGATAAAGAAATAATAGTATCTCGCCGAGAAACTCAGAGGCTTAGCAGCTGAACCTATTCCGAAAGTGAATTAGACAATAATGATATTTTTTTAAGTGATAGTGATAATAATTTATAATATGACTCTTACAAAGAGCACAAAATCAAAGAAGCTTTTTCTGAAGTATTTTTGGATCAATATCGAGCTGATATACCTCATTTACGTTTTCTTTGTAGAATAGTTTGTAGAATAGAGTTTGTATAGTAATAATTACGTTTTGTTAGTAGAGTAATATTTACTACCTAATGAACAGCTAAAACATTTTGATTTCCCATTACTGTGGGTACCCATTATAATAAATTAACAAATGATTTTTTTAATATTCAAACCTCCTAATTGACAATCATTAGGTTCCATGGTGAATTATTTTTATGTTTTATGGCTCTTTACTTATTTGTTTATATTCTTAATTATGGGGTTTTCCAGTGATATAGGGACCTCACTAGATAAGATTTTTTATATTAAAGGTAAAGTATACAAATAGTTATTCATTACGGAAGTACATCAGTATTTTCGTAATCACTGAATCGGGTTTAATAGCGGGGAAAACACCGAATATAATTATTTTCCTCAGATGTCATATAAGTGATAAAAAATCTTACTATTAACATTGATTTATTCTTTATTTCACTGTTTCTGGAATGTAAAAAAAATCACTGTTTCAGGTCCCGACTAGCTAGAAGTTTCCTGTGTTTAGTCGTTTCTCTTTTCTTTAAAGCACTGTGAATTTAAACATCACAAGTAAATTTATAATGAGGATGTTTAGTGGTTTAAAAAAATAAATTGTTAATAGACGAACCTTTTTTTTTCAATTTTTATGTATCGTATTTTCAGCGCTACGATCTTTTAAAGTTTTGTATTTCTGACATTAATCCGCGTGTGACGTCGCAAGGTCTCTTCCGCTTCTTCTCGGTTAGTTCTGTTGATTGGTTTATTGGCGATTAGCAAACCGGAAATCTTAAACAACCCTCTTATCATTGGTTGATTCATATGAACCAGTGACGTCGTTCAAAAATGTTCGTTTTCATTAAAATATTTTTAATTATTTTTTATTCATTTTCAAGAAACTTTGCTGTACAATTTAATGCTTAAATTTTTACTGCGCGTAAGAAAATATTTTTTGTATTAAATTTTCCGTAGGCCTGAAATAGGTACGAAACTAAATAATAACCCGTCGAATAAGTAATTTTTATGTTTTGAAAATGTTATATACCACTGACGGTTAAGTGCAACAAGCAGTTCGCGAATTCATTTACCCTTTTGGGGATTATGACGTCAGCATCAGTCTAGTTAGAACTTTATGATAGGGATTAACAACAACGATATATCGTTGTTTAGCAGTATAAGGGTTAATTAATGTTTTTTTTTAAAATCTGTCTGTCGAATATTGGCGGGCACATACAAATCGTTCCGCGGGCACGGGGTTGGGAACCTCTGCTCTAGAGTATGATTAATTTGGGGATTTATATTTTTTGCATGTGTTCACATTTTGCTTCATAACTGGCCACACTGATGATTAAACGTCAAATAAATATAAACTCGTGAAATCAAACATTGTTTTATTTATTTTATTTTATTATGATGATTTTAATTTAGAACATTATTGCATTACCCAAAACACTTAATTAGGTTGAATTAACCAAACCGCATTCGTTTATTTCAGTTTTTTTTTTTACGTTTAATTTGACGTTTAATCATCAGTGTTGCCATTATATGAAGCGAAGTGTCGTCGTATTAAAAAAATAAAAATCCCTAGATTAATAACTCTCTAGGGGGTAGAGAAGATTCATAATACTAACAATAGACGATTATTCTCATTTTAGACTCGACGCCTACTCTCATGTAAAAATCTCAAAAAAAGAATCTGATGGAAATTTACTGAGATCCTATTGGTTTGACACTGCAATATAAATATCATTGTTCCTGGGCTGGAACCTAATGCGTAAGACTAATCACCTTATTTTTGATGCGGGCAGGCTGGCGACTGCCCGAGGCGCACTGCCTAAAAGTCTTAACTGAAAAAAAAAATCGTTTTCCATTTTTTTTGGCTTTTGGAATGGATATTCGATAGCTTGATATATTTACGAAAACTAGCTACGACGCTGCTTCCATGTAACACAAGTCATCAAGATGCGCTGCATTTGGAGTGCCTACCAATGCAGTGCCCTTTGCTGATTACGAATAGGGTAGTGATGATGAAATATAGAAAAAAAGCAAATGGATGGCGAAATAACGGCGGATGATGTAAAAAAATCTACAACACAATTTCTATAAGATGCCATAATTGGCTTTTTGCTGCCGTTTTCTAATGAAAACGGCAGCAAAAAGCCATCAAATAAGAAGAAGTATGCAAAGACAGAGTGATAAGGCATTCTATTCTCTCCGCTTACCCTACGGAAAATGAGGTGATGAATTTTCTTACATCTGTTCAAATATTGTGAACAGTTCATTTATTTACTTACGAAATTTCTCGAGTATTCGTACCCATCTGGGTTCACCAGAGGAATGATGTACCAGTCGACTCCACTTAAAAGGTCTGTGTTGTTTCGAAGCAGACTGTTTACTAGGGTCAAAATTACAGCGGTGGAAGCCCATTCGCGAGCGTGGGTTCCGGCGTCTAGCAATATTGCTGGATTCTTGGCTTCAAAGTTGCTGGAAATCCTTGCAAAGACCTGCAACATTATAACGATTCCTAATGAACTAAAAACAGTTTTTACTTAAGAAGTAAATAGTCGTTGTTAACGAAAAGGCGGACTGTAATGGAAAAACGAATTTCATTCAGTTTTTTAAGAGGTTGGGAATATTTGAATAAAGGATAGGAACATGGAATGGACATTTACCTTTGATATGAAGTGAACGTTCTTCAATTTCGGGCACTGGATGATGAAATACACTATGATATAATATGTAACCAGAGATAATGTAGAAGTAACTGTTTATGTAATGTTATTTCAAAAAGTTGTGTATTTTGTTCCAAATACAAATTTTCTAGTTTTGAATTTCTTCTATCTTGATGTCAGGTAGGTACCGTGAGAATGAGCCAGGGAAAGGGGGAAAAAAAGGTAATCGGTCAGGAATAATATTGATAAATGCTTTTATTTACTAAACAGTAGCAAAGTACAGATATACAAGGTTAACACACAATTAGATTACTAGCTTTTACCCGGAGAGTTCTTCGCCGAATCTGTGGTCCCGTGAAATATGGAGAAGAGAAGCGCACTGAGCAAAATGCTGAATCATCAAAAGCATATATGAAGCCCCTCGTGTCTTAACAAACATCAAACTGGTCAGGTTGAGATGGGCTGGACTCGTACAAAGAATGCTAAGTGCGCAAGCACCTAACAGAATCATGACTGGACTTTCAGGGGGTAAAAGAAGGGTCAAAACACCCAGGCTGAGGTAGAAGGATAACGTCTAAAAAGATGCAGCACAGCTTCTGCAAGTTATGAATTGGAAAACGAGTGTTGAAGACAGGCGGAGTTGGAGGCAAAAGTTGGAGGAGGCTAGTAGTCGGAGAGGCTCGATTTAGGCTGTAGCACAATCGAAAAAGAGAGATCATTTTGACAGCATTCAGCCTACTTTCATCTTACACATAAAATATTGAAAAATTAATATTTAATATGAAAATTATAAAATATTAATGTATTTTGTTACCATATCTCGACCTTCATATGTCTTCGCAATTTTTTCAAGTTGAATCTTCTTATCGTGGTGTTTTTGCAGTTCCTCTAAATGACCTAAAATCTAAAATGTACATTTATTAAAATAAATTAAATACTTAGAATGCGTCTAAAGGTACTGAAGAAATTAATTCCCCCCCTCTTAAAGGCCACCAAGATTGATGTAACGCACACATTGCCACGTGTTGCGCTGGTTTCGTCTCCTGTGAAGCCACATTCAAGCAGACCCAAAAAGCTAAGTCGGAAGGTCGGAGCATGACTGCATCGACTCCAAATCAACTTCTATGAAATTCTTCAGGAAATGGACTATCCACCTGGTTCAAATGGTCAAGAGAGACGAAGTTAGTCGGTGGGCAGAGCGGAGAGTAAAACACGCGCTCACTGTTTAGAGACTGGATCTCAACTGATTTATTATATCTAATTACACACCTTATAAAGCGTTGCATGTTGGGCTCAGGGAAGCTAGCCCTAAAGCTAGGGTTTCCTAGGACAGCGGTGCCCGTATTTTAACGGCCGTAGTGAAAGGTGATGCGGTGGACAGCCGTCGTAACGATGACTAGAGTGTGGTTTCCTAGGAAAACGGTGTTATCAACACCATTTAACACAATTTCCCTATGAAACCACTCTCTAGACGACGTTACGACGGCTTCCCACCGCATCACCGTTCACTACGGCCGTTAAGATACTTGCACCGCTGTCCTAGGAAACCCTAGCTTAACGCTGCGCCGAATGGCCCAGAGTGGAGGGGGTACCACTACCCCCACCACTCAAGGTACTCTGTCGGCCGCAGGTCTCGTAGACAGCATCACGCTTCGCCCGCACGATAGCTGCGCGACGTTTGCAACTCATACAACTCAATAAACATTTTTACTGTTCTTTTTAGAACTTTATACATGGGCGAATAATTTAATAAAATATTCTATACGCCAATTTTGCCACGGTATTGCTGAGGCCAGGCCTGAAAGTGAAACTTTATCTTTATTGAGGGCATAAAACTCAGCTGACAATTACTGGGGTTCTTAGTTAGTACATTCACGCAAAAATATTTTTATTATTAACAGTTTATTTGCTCGTCCGGAACAATCGACACACATTACAAATATTGGAACATCCATAAAATACTAAAATTAATACCTCGCTATAAGAGTGATACTCATTCAGTCGGAACTCGTCACTGTGAAAAAAAGAAAAGATTATATAATATATCATTTACATGTTTGGAACAATAACTTTGTGGTTTTTCAGTATAATTATATTCATTTAATGATATAGAGTCAATCTTAAATATTAAATATAAAAAAGTTAAAGTAATATTGACTATATATATGTTCGGCATACTAAATGGTATAATCGATGTGTCATCATTACCTACTGGGACAGGTAAAATTCAAAAACAATGAAGACTGTAAATCGATCAGCATAGAAAAAAATATGGCCTTAATTCTCCAATGACCCGTCTTTGTCGTACTGTAAATTCAAGACATTTATTTTATGGACATTTTTGGTGTAAGTTTACAACGATTTAAACGAGCACTAAATAAATAGTGCAGATCTTGTCTCGATGTCCCTTATGTTTGTCAATGCTTCTTTTCTTCTTTATCAATGCTTTTAACTGTTCTTTTATTGTAATATATATCCCTATGAATTGTATAAATGGACAATGTCCGTAAATAAATAATCAACTCTTTAAAGAGCATTTAGGCCGCTGGCTCAAAAAATACGTGCTTTTGACGGTGGTGGTTCAGATTAAACCCAGTTTTAAAAGCCACTTTTGGGGATTTTCAATCCTCAAAATATGTTTTGAATCAGTAGAAAGGCATGTTGTAAAGTTTTGTTTACGATTTTTCTTGATTTTTCTAAACGAATAACACATAAAAAAATATTTCCATATACTATTCCATAATTTTAAATACTTCTGGGTCTAATCGAACCCATCACCAGTAAGTTAAAGTTGAAAATAAAATAAAAGAGCTTTTTTCCACATATTTAATTTTTGATTTTCCACCGAGTTTGAAGCTACAAGCTTCCTTATCAAGGGTCACATTTGAACACTCATACCCGTATGCAGAGACAAACCTTAAGGTGAGGAAAGTACATTCTATTGTCTTCACCTTCGGGTTATTTTCTGCATTTGAAATTAGAATGTACTTTCCTCACCTTAAGTTTTGTCCCTGCATACGGGTATCAGTCTATATTTCTATAGGTAAATACTTCAAATGTCGTCAATTTCTTTTATTGGAATAGAAAAAAACTAACCTTTTCTTTGAAGATGGAACATTTTCAGCATATGTTTGTGTGCATTCTGAAAAAAAAACTTCAAATGTGATAAATAAATTTATATCGTAATTTTTATTTATACAGGGTGTTCATTAAACCCTGTCACATCCGAAACCACGATGATCAGCAGGAGCAAGAAGACATATTGGCACATTAAATTATTTTTTAAGAACGAATAAAATTTAAAAAAATAAAATATTAAAAAAAGCAAATGGTTGCTTACTTCTGCAGAGGAGAATCGAGGAGGGGGGAGTCTGATAACTGCGCCGTGCTCCTCTCACTGCTTCCTTGCAGAAGTTAGCAACCATTTGTTTTTTTTTTATTATTTTACTTTTAAAGAATTTCTTGTTTCTAAATATTTTTTTAAATATGCTAATATGTCTTCTTGCCCATACTGATCACTGTGGTTTCGGATGTGACAGGGTTTAAAAAACATCCTGTGTATACGCCAATAAAGGAAAGTAGAAAGACACAATGTAACATAGAGAGTAGACTCGGTGGGAGTGGAAGCGGGAGAGGGGTGTTTATAATTGAATTTGATTCAGTGATCGTTTGAAAGAAGACAACTTGTTATCAAAGAAATCAAGACTGGTATGTTTGTTAGCTGACCTGAGAATTCTGGGCATAGGGGAATGAAAATCATATTTAGTTCTATAGTTATCGGCATGAAAGAGTAAGTTTTGTCTGAGGTTTCTAGTTGGGATATTTAATTTTATCGAGCTCAGTAGTTTAAGCGCATCAAGGAGTGAATCGATAATTTTAAATAGGACTAGAAGGTCGGATTTATTTTGACGGTCTTGAAGAGAAGATATATTTAAGCTAGTTTCTAACGTTTATGCATTGAGTATTTCAATTTGCTCTTTGAGAACGAATTAAAAAACGCCGACTTCGATTTACGTCTATAATGCCTAGAAACACGACAGACTTTATAATTATTATTATGGATAACTTATACAGCGCCATTTTCGTAATAAAATACCTCAAGGGCGCTTTACATAGTGATTCTATTGTTAAATTAATTTAATTGAAGCTTTTAAATTTGTAATTTAATCAAAACAATTTATTTTGTTGTCACATGCTACGGATTTATTCAAATAATTTAGAGAACAAGTGGGTTTTAAGTTTTTTCCGAAACATCACTTCACTTTCACAGCCTCGCACCTCCGCTGGTAGAGCATTCCATGCCATAGGGCCTGTGACCGCAAATGCGCGTTCACTAAATTTAGTGCGCTGTTTGCGTAGAGGTATAATAACTTTTCCTCTCGCCGTAGACGTAGCTGATCTAAGCGTGAGACGCCTGTCAGCTAGTTCATCTGGAATGCATAGTTCCCTTAGATATTCCAGAGCAGAGTTGTGCAGACTTTATCTATCTCTTTAAAATAATTAACAATTTCACTAACATTTTATAAATTTCATCCCATTATTATGAATCTTTTTGCGAAAGTAGAGAGTGGACATTTGACATTTCATCATTAGACATTATAAAACTACTTGTAATTTGTGTATCTGGGAAGCATGTTTTCAAGAGATAGGAGAGTAGAAAAAGATGTTGAAAGGAAAGTGAATGCGGGCAACAAAATGAACGGCGCACTAAGCACAGTAATTGCTAATAAAATTATGTCAATCAAAGCTAAACTGGCAGTGCACAACGGGGTTTTAGCCCCAAAACTTATGTATGGAAGTGAAACACGGAACTGGCAGAGGAAGGATGAAATGTGTGGGAAATCAATGTATGACAGGGCTACAAATGATGAAATCAGACGAGAGTGTAAATCTGAGTCAAGTATAATTGATAAGATTAAGAAAGGGTCTCTGAGATGGTTTGGTCATGTAGAACGAATAGACGACGAAAGAATGGTAAAACAAGTCAATATAGCGAAAATTAACGGTAATGTGAGACGAGGACGACGAAGGAAGACGTGGCATGATCAGATAAACCAAAATCTTAAGTCTGGTCATGTCAAAAGCAGACAGAACTGAAAGGCGTGTATGACAAAATGTATGTATGCCAGGATAGACATATGTGGCGGTCCATTATCTCTGCCTACCCTTATATGCAAATAATTTATAAATAAATTGCTCTCTTGGCCTTCTTAAATAAAAAATATGACATCACCTTTTAGGAAAACAAAATATTCAAATATATTTTATTTACCTCTCAGTAAAAAAATCAGAAAACACAGTTTCAAAAACATAATGGTATTGTTTCAACTTGATAAGAAATTGTACTAAATTGGTCAATTGGAAGTTTGATACGGTAAAAATGTTATTAAAACAAATAAAATTTATTGATAAAAGCCAACCAATAGAAAAAAATATTGAAAAGAACTATAATTCAGTGTGAAATAAATCTTTTGTATAATCTACTTGGTGATTTTATTGTTGCTAAACCATTTTTTCCAATAATAATGTACAATAAATATAATAACTGACTAATAATAACAGCGGCCTCCGTGGTGTGGTGTTCAAGATGCTCGACCCATGCGCGGAAGGTTCCGGGTTTGATTTCTGGAAATAAGACAATTAAATGTGAATTTTCTCAAGCCTGGGTGATCTTTGCTGTAATTGGGCCTCCTGGCCTGTTGTGGTGAAAAAAAAGAAAATCGTCGAGGGTAATCCATCCCAAATTTTACTAATGCAGAGGAGAAACATTAAAATATTTTTCTTATGTGTTCAGTAAAGCTACAGATTTTTTTAAACATGAACGAAAATAGATACATTGCAACGTGGTCCGTCTTAGTCCGTTGTCCTGTCCTCCAAATTTCCCGCTAGGACAATAGGTCTGTAGCTAAGACATGATAATATTGTCCTGTCTTCATATGAACTACGCAAGGTTTAAAGAAAGGTAGACACATTATGTAAGATGTTTCTAGAAAACACAAGAAAAAGCTGTTTCATTATTTTAAATGTATTTTAAACCAATAGCGGAAGAATATGTGCGAAGGTTTTCAAGGTCACTGTTATCAATATATTTCTTTTTTGGATGATACCGTGTGTGTTGGATTTGTTCTGACGTGATAAAGGGTACATATGATAAACAGGTCGCACAGCAAATAAAAACATAAAAGGAACACAAAAGAGCGTGTAAACTTGGGCACCCTGACAAATCTGCAATAACGGAACACTTTATAGACACCGGACATTTTTTCACCTTCGAACCGAATATTTGACATAAACCTAGTAATTACGAATAATAATAGAGGCAATTGAAATACACGGACATCCAAATAACATAAACAAAGACGACGGGCTTAAATTAAACTCAACATGGTTCCCAACACTACATACTACAAAAATTAATAGAAATGTGCCTACTGCCGACGGCGACTCGGTACAAATAATTGGTAACTAAACAAACACTCAGTTTACCCTGAAGATGGCTCCTGCAATGATAGCTGAAACGTCGGAACAAATTCAACACATACGGTATCACCCAAAAAAACATACCAATAGCAGAAGGATTTGAACTGTCTATTGACTAAAATTCTTTTTCTGGAATGTGCATAAGACATATTTAATTAATTTGAAATAATAAATGCCTTTTCCAGAATTGCAGTTTGAAGCCTTTGACCTGAACATGGTTGAAAGGTTGTTTTTTCACATATTATAATAAATCATTCCAAAGTCTCGTAGTCTGAACCAGCCTGAAGAGTGAAAAAATTTATAAAGTACAAAGTTTATTGTTGAATAATTGATGTCGTCAGTATTATAATTTTGATAGGTAAATATGTAAATAAACCCTGGAACCCGGGATGACATTGTTCATTTTGAAATTTACCCCTTTTCATCTGTCAAACTGAGTAGATACTTAATCTAATGTTTTTTTGAGAGTGTAAGCATTCCAGTGAACCCTTAAAAATATAGCTTATTCAAAAATAGTTAGAAATTCCCTACGATTTCTTAGCTAAAGGGTCAATTTCGTGTGGCAAGATTTGAATAAAAATTAGCCATTGATAAATTGTTCAGCAGCGGTAAAAATTCGAACTAAGCTGATGTCCGCCATTGTAACATATGTCCTGGCTCCTGGCATGACGAGTCATGTCAATTTTATTTAGAAATTCAGAGAATATCAAATGGCAGATTCTTTTTTCGGTTTCGACACGTCTTTATCGGTGAGTTTGCTCAATCCGTCGGATTTTGCACAATTTTCGGCGCATTTGTACAATTTCAGGTGTCAACGGCCGCGAATTCTGCCGTGCTAGAAAATAACGACCATGCCATTTTGACAATAAATAATCACGAAAAGCTCCAGACGCCGCACGCGCGACCACACTGACTTGTTTGCAAACGGATCGACGAATTTACGTCACTTTAAAAAGTTATTTTGTCGTTTAAATGGAGGAGTTTTGAGCAGTGTTTGGTGTTCGTTGTTTTTGAAAAATCGGTTGAAATGTTTTTATCTTGCGGGGTGGTAAAACCCCAAGTTTTCACCCGATTCCCTTCGCATTACTTGTATAAACGTTGTGTTCGGATCGTGCCGTTGGAACATCAGTAAAATGCTCGCGGCTACCGTGTGTTTTCACGCTTTCCTCGAGAGGTTTGGTTCTATTATTTCTTTACGCTTTTTGCAGAATGTAAGTGAAAGGGACGACGGTGGAGGAAGGGAAGGCTCCGAAGACGAGTACGATGCGCTCAATGACGAGACTTTTGGCGGATCAGGTAAATACATAATCAAATTCCCATCAAAATACGACGTTTATTTGTTGCGTACATAACCTCAAATTGTGCGCATTTCAACTCCTCGAAGACTGTGCTAAAAAATCCCTCTAAGACCGCGCTGTAACGTCGTGTTATATTAAACAAAAGATGACACGTTTATAATTACAGATAATATTTTAATTTTATTTGAACTCTATTTTATCGCTACAAAATGATTGACCAGAATCTGCTACGAACATAGAATGTTAAGGATCTGGGCGTTAGATTTGTGAGCACCCTGACATTTCATGAATACATAGAGACAATCAGTGGTAATGCATTGAAGATGTTAGGATTTGTTCTGTGTGCTGCCGGGGTTTTCGAAAATACCCGCGTACTGAGAACTCTTTACAACTCCTCGGTGCGAAGTAGACTCGAGAGTGGCTCGACGATTTGGAGGCTGTTATGATAGACAAAATCTAAAAGAAGTTTCTGAGATATCCTACGTGATAGAGTATGAGATGGAGTGCGGGTATTATCCTCGGCTCTACCCGACCGAGTTTCTCCAGGGTACACTCGGCTACAACAGTTTAAGAGACCAGAGGGAATGTGTATTTGACTTGGATATACATGGCCTCTGTTATTTCAATACTTTTTAAATTAAAACTCTTTATTTACTGTTAATTAGCTGCGTACCTATGTTAAAATTTCTTGTTTGATTTTCCTTTGTTATTTCTTTATTTTCTGCTGACTTTACGTATCTATATTTTCTTCAACAATGTTTTGAGTATGTCCAAATGTTTGCAGACAGGCTGATTTCCTCCCTAGTTAGTTATTCAGATCTAAATTTGTTGCAACAGAGAGGGAAACATTTTTGAGAAGAAAATATGGAAGTCTAGGCATTTACATGGCTTATGACCTGTCTTTAAGTGGCCACTTTACACTCTGCGTAACATTCAATTCTGCCTATGTCTGAACATCTATACTCCTTCAATTCTTCCAACTGTTGATTTTAGTGAAGTTAATTCCAATTTTTTATCCATTGTAAAAATCGCCAAACAACAATTTTCCGTCTCACTCAAACAGACGCTGACAGAATACTGAACATCCGATGGCCGTCAAACTTTGACAGGTTGTCAAAAACAGTGCTGCTAACGAGACTGCATGTTTAAACATCCACATTTCCTCAACTCTTCCATCTGTCGACTTTTGTGAAGTAAAAGAGCTGAAACCTTTATCATGCGGGTGAGATTCATCCGGCTGAACCTAGATCTGAATGACTCCCTAGGAAGGGAATGCAGTCTGTCTGCAAACATTTGGACATGATATTGACATTTGGACATTTGTGAGTTGAAGTACTCTCTTATGGTGGAGAAGGTTCAGAAGAAATTTCTTCGGTTTCTCTACACGAGGGAGTGCGGATATTATCCATGGCTTTATCCCACCGAGTTCCTCCAGGGTATGCTCGGTTACAGCAGTCTGAAGACTAGAAGGAATGTGTATTTAACAACGCACTTCTTTCGATTGTTGCGCGGTATTATTGACAACCCTGAAATTATGCGGAGCATTAGCTTTTATGTTCCGGATAATTACCTTAGGCAGCGTCAGCATAGACTGTTTCACATTCCAATATACAGGACCGACCTGCCAATGGTTGTGCCTGTTGGAAGGGCTATCTCTATGTTGAACAATATCACTTTGAACATTGTCATTTTTCACGTCTCTGAGATAGTTTTTCGTTACAAGATTCTCTTACTTTTTTAACATATTACAACAACAACAACAACAAACCATCACGCCGTTTCCCCGTAGGGGTAGGCAGAGAGGATAGAACGCCATAACACTCTATCTTGGCATACAGACCTCGCTTCCTCTACATTCATACATCTTATGCACGCACGCCGATTATTCCTACTTTTGACATGTCCATCTTCAAGTATTTGATGGACTCGATCGTGCCATGTCTTTCTCGGTCTTCCTCGTTTTCTGCATCCATCAACATTTGCATCGTAGATCCTTTTAGCCGTTCTTTCGCTGTCCATTCGCTCTACATGTCCAAACCAACGCAGCACCCCTTTCTTGATTCTGTCAATAATGCATATTATTCTTTGGATATTATGTATACTAATGTGTTTTTTAAAAATATATACCTAATTTTACCTAATTATTTGAATTATTTCCATATGTATGAATTAAGATATTCCATTTTGTAATGTACATACATATGAATAAATAAATAAAATTGAAAAAATTGAAATTAAATAAAATCAATTGAAAACATTGTCAAATCAACTAAGTGGTAAAAGAAGAAGCATACAAATTGGAGAATTGTTTTCAGGCGTTGCCTAGTAAGTGGATTGGTGAAATCCAGTCCTCTACAAAAATTAGGACAAACTGGAAATGCTGTTTTGAAAATAATGATAACACTTTTATTTTTCAGGCGAAGAAGGAGACTGGGAACAGCAGCATGAAGAATTGTCTATGCTCACTGAAAGTGACAAACATCAATCGGATTTGGGTATGTATTTCACCTGCATTATTATTATTATGGATAACTTATATAGCGCCATTTTCGTAATATAATACCGCAAGGCCGCTTTACACCGGTATTCTATAGATAAATACATTTAATTGAAGCTTTTAAATTTGTAATTTAATTAAAACAATTTATTTTGTTGTCACATGCTACGGATTTATTCAAATGATTTAGAGAACAAGTGGGTTTTAAGTTTTTTCCGAAACATCACTTCACTTTCACAGCCTCGCATCTCTGCTGGGAGAGCATTCCATGCCATAGGGCCTGCGATCGCAAATGCGCGTTTGCGTAGAGGTATAATAACTTTTCCTCTCGGCGTAGACGTAGCTGATCTAACCGTGAGACGCCTGTCAGCTAGTTCATCTGGAGTGCATAGTTCCCTTAGATATTCCGGAGCAGAGTTGTGCAGTGACTTAAACATAAGCCAACAGAGTCTGTATTCCACCCTCTGTGGAAAACGTAGCCAGTGTAATTCCCGCAGTGGAGTGATATGACTGAACTTAGAGATTCCGTAAATAAGTCTCGCTGCAGCATTCAATACAGACTGTAGGCGAGTCATTTTGTTCATTGGTAGACCTGCGTAGATACCATTACAATAATCGACTCTTGACACTACAAACGTATTTAATAATTGACGGGCGGCATCAACCGGCAAATTTTTGCGTATGCATTTAATCTGTCTCAGCTGGTAGAAAGAAGCATGAACTTATCGTTCTACTAATTTGAGCGTCAAGAGAGAGGTCAGAATGATAGAAGACTTCCAGTAGTTTAACGGTGGGTAAAGCGGTACTCCTTACATCGGGTAGTGCCGTCTGGCTGAAGCCATCCATAGTCGTTCCGTTTTAGATGGGTTAAGTGTTGGTCTATTTTCAGCCTAGTTCAGTTCTGTTAGTACGTTATTATTGTAAAAGAACATTTCAAAAGCAACAAGCGTTACCACCATGTGTGCTGGTTCATCACCCGCGTCTGCCGCAGTCCGGTTTCCCGGCGTAAGTGAGAAGCCGCCCTCCCAAACAGTCACAGGCAAAGTCGGAAGGTAGGGGCACAACTGCGCCGACCACGAGTCAACCTCAATAGCCCGAGTGGTGAGAACTAAAATCCAAAATGTAAAATCCTTTTCCCTCCTCAAAAATGTTTTCTTTGGCTGTTGCAATAAAAAATTTAGATCTTTATAACTCCCTGGGAGTAGAATCCAGCCTGTCTTCAAACGTTTGAACATGCTCAAAGCATTTTGAATAATATTATTATATTCATTTTAAGCGAGCAGCTTAAAACTGATATGCTTAAATCTATTTAAACAAAATTTTGTTGTTGGCGCATTTTAACTTTTCCCAAACAAATCTAGTCCATTTTTGAGCCCATTGAGACTACACATTGAGATCAGTTCTTGTGGCAGCTTATTCCGACAATCAACAACCCTATTGCTCAGGAAATGGAAAGGCTTTTTTAAATCATCTGTTATTTGTTATTGAATGATCTTTTTACAAAATTTCACAGTGTTATGTTATTTTAATGATTGTAAAATGGCCCCTTACTCTGTTTAGAAGCCTTCCTGTCTCACCTGGTGCTGGAGGAGTATGACGAGTATTCCTCGGAGGCGACCAGCCCCTGTCCCACGCAGCCCTCGGCTCTACCCAACCTAGCGCAGGTATTTATTACTGTTTCTGTGCGAGGGTGATAATAATAATAATGTTTGGATAATTTATATAGCGCCATTTTTGTGAAAATCACCTCAAGGGCGCAATAATAATTGTAGGAATCAATAATAATTGTAGGAATTGCCGGAGCAACTTTTAACACACTGCGTGTTGTCTGGAACTCGAGTCTATACGCGGTCAAAATCAAATGCAGATTATTTAACTCTTGTATAACGTCATTGTGTTTGAACATGTTATTTTCTATTTATATTAGGGTACTTATAGTTCTTAAAATATAGCTTGATTAGAATTACATTTGTCAGAAAAAGTGACGACATAACTTTGTAGTAACTTCAAAGGAGTTATTTATATTGACACACCAAAAATCATTCGTATCTGGCGTGTTAATTATTTTTTTTAATACAATGCTTGACACATAAATCAACATTAATATATAAAATCAGCTTTAAAACTAAAAAAACTAAAATAAACCTAATTATTAACGACGTTGGACTGACGACCCCCTGGACTGAATCAGAAGCGTGAGACCGACCATCTTGTCTTCCTGCATACAAGGACCGAGATGTGCAATCGAGGTACCGTATTCATAAACAATCTTTCTTCACAGGCCCCTCCCACGCCGGCATGGATGAAGAACGCCCTGTCCGTGGAGGAGCTGGAGAGGAACATGATGAGGCAGCAGCAGAGCATGCTGGTGCCGCCGCAGCTGCAGAAGCTGCAGCACGCGCAGCAGAAGCTGTCGCCCGGCCAGCACAAGCCGCCGCCCGGGCAGCACAAGCCGCCGCCCGGGCAGCACAAGCCGCCGCCCGGCCAGCACGGCCCGCCGCCCGGCCAGCACGGCCCGCCGCCCGGCCAGCAGCCGCCCATGATGCAGCACCCGCCGATGCAGCAGCAGCAGCACGCCAACATGCCCATGTTGATGCCCTTTTTTCAGGTATATTTATTTCATTACTCGTGACGGAATTATTAGGAACGTCCGGTCATATTCTACACAGCTATAGAGATTGCTGAAATGTTTTCGATTAGATTCAATGCGTACTGGCTACACATCGCCGGGAGGACGGGGTTAATAAAACCATATTTAAATTTATTTCAACAGAGAGGGAAAACATTTTTGAGAAGGGATATGGAAGTCTAGGTATTTACAGGGCTTATGACCTGTCGTCGGCTGGTTTAAGTGGCCACTTTACACACTTCGTAACATTCACCATTCTGCCCATGTTTGAACATCCACATTTCCTCAACTCTTCCATCTGTTGACTTTTGTGAAGTAAAAGAGCTGAACCAAATCACCTACTAGGCAACGCCTGAAAACAATTTTCCAATTTTTATACTTCTTCTTTTACCGGGTAGTTAATTCAACAATGTTGAGTATGTCCAAATGCTTGCAGACTGGCTGGATTTCCTCCCTAGGGAGTTATTCATATTTAAATTTATTTCAACAGAGAGGGAAAACATTTTTGAAAAGGGAATATGGAAGTCTAGGGATTTACAGATCTCATGACCTGTCATTGGCTGGTTTAAGTGGCCACTTTACTCACTGTGTAACATTCACCATTCTGCTCATGTTTGAACATCCACATTTCCTCAACTCTTCCATCTGTTGACTTTAGTGAAGTAAATGAGCTGGTGAGATACTCAAAAATGTTTTTTCTCTCTGTTGAAATAAATTTAAATATGAATAACTCCCTAGGGAGGAAGTCCAGCCAGTCTGCAAGCATTTGGACATACTCAAACATTGTTAATAAAACCAGTTCACTGCTGTACGGGGATGTAATGGATGATGAATTTCAATGATTAAAAAGGGTTGTTTTTTTGTATTGTTGCAGAACCGATTTCCTACAAACATGATGCCTCCCCCCATGATGGGCCACCGGCCCCCCTTCCTGGCGGGGCCCCCGCCCCCGATGCACCCCTTTGGGAATTTCAATGTAAGGACACTCATATACACATATTCATTTGTTTCGAAGCGGCCACTTTGGGGTGGCGATTTATTTGGTGGAATTATTTGATAGAGTTGTTGATTTTGCGGGATAAGAAATTATGTTGTAGGTAAAGTATCATAAGAGAGCACTTCAGTTCATGTGGCCCCCAAATCATCGAGCCACTCTCGAGTCTACTTCGCACCGAGGAGTTGTGAAGAGTTCTCAGTGCGCGGGCATTTTCGAAAACCCTGGCATAATGCAGAAAGAATCATAACATTTATCTATTTATTAAGGAAATCATACAGTCTTTATATAAAACAACGTACAAAAGAACAATTAAAAAAAGTAAGACTATTTACAGATTTCCCACTAATTTATTATGAATGCAGTAGGAGAGGGGAAAATAATTTAATTCTAAAAAAGTAAAAATATGAATATTAAATAAAAAGTACATAAGAGGGAGAAGACATTGTATAGCTCCCTCTCTCTCTGCTTCCATGAACGTTTAAATTTCTTTGTAAAAATTCACAACTAACAATAATTTATTAGATGCAGGTAGTATATGTACATATAAATAAGTATAAATTAAGAGTTGAAATCAAAAGTTAAAATTAAAATCAAAAGTAAAAGTTAAAATTAAAAGATTAAATTTAAATTAAAGTTAAAGGTTTAAATAAAAAGTTAAAATAAAATTATAAGTTTAAATTTAAATTCAAGTTAAAAGTTCAAATTAAAATTAAAAGTTTAAATTAAAGTTAAAAGTTTAAATTAAAAGTTAAAATTAAAAGTTAAAATTAAGAATTAAAATTAAAAAGTCAAAATTGAAAGATAAAATTAAAAGTCAAGCAGGAGATAAATTAAAAATGTCTTTAACAGATCTGATAAAAATATGGTATTTACAATGTGATATGTCGATGTCAATAAAACTGTCATTATAGGTAATCTGTATTCTTCAAAGAGTGCTATTTTTCAAATAATTAGTTAACATTAACATCTTCAATGATTTAACACTGATGCCCTATGCCATCGTGAAATGTCAGGGTGCTCGCAAATCTAACGCCCAGATCCTTTAACTTCACAAACATCAACAGATGAAAGAATTGAAGTAATATAGATGTTCAAATATAGGCAGAATGGTGAATGTTACACAGTGTGTAAAGTGGCAACTTAAACCAGCCAATGACAGGTCATAAGCCCTGTAGATGCCTAGATTTCTTTATTGCCTTCTTTAAAATGTTCTTCATCTCTGTTGTAATATGTTAAAGTTATATTATAAGTTTAAATATGGCGTTCTACAAAATAAACATTAATATTATTAATGAAAATAGAAAACAACAATGGACCCAGATTAGAGCCTTGCGGGACACCCGAGAAAGTATTGAAACACTCTGGCACGAATATACCGTTATATTTATTTTATTATAATAAATCGTACTGGTCATATGTAAACGGCCCTTTTGTTGTATTCAAATATTATAAGACTACGATATTATCTCTATTGTGATATATTTTTATTAAATGCTAATGATATATTTTGGAATGTTCCAGCAATTGCCGCCTAACAAAATGCCTCCGGGATTGCTACAAAGACCTCCGCACACCATGACAAACCTGCAAGCCATAGAGCAGCAGCAGCAGCAAAACAACATCCACCACATGAACATGAACCATCAAATGGGGAACATGAACCACCAAATGGGGAACATGAATCAACCGATGACGAATATGAACCCGCCTATGGGGAATATGAACCAACCGATGGGTAACATGAACCAACCGATGGTGAATATGAACCACCAAATGGGGAACATGAACCAACCGATGGCGAATATGAACCACCAAATGGGGAACATGAACCAACCGATGGGGGGCATGAATCAGCCGATGGGTAATATGAACCAACCGATGGGGAACATGAATCAGCAGATGGAGAACATGAACCAACCGATGATGAACAAGCTGCCGAATAACATGGCGCCTTCCCAACAGCATCCCGCCATCATGCTGCAAAACCAGATGAACTTGCGGAGTAACCAATCGCAGCCCGCTGGGTTCAAGCATCACAACAATGTTCAAGCCAATAACCAACCGAAAAAGGTGAACGGTACCGAAAGGGTGTTCTCCCAGGAAGAAGTTATGCAAATTATACAAGAAACGCATCCGCTTTTAAGCCTTCAAAAGTTCAGACGGACGAAGACCTTGGACGAGTTTATGGGGAACAATCAGGTAGGTAAAACTTATTTTTAAAACTGGGTCGCGGTTCCGTGGTAATGTCGCCGTCTCGAGGTCCCGGGTTCAAACTCGCACTCGGCAAATCCAAGGCTTTATGAAACAGCAAAGCGTGGCCCTTGAAAAACGGAGAACATTTTAGAAGAGGAAATATGGAAATCTGGGCAGTTACTGGGCTTTTTTTTTTTTTTTTGTGGCCACTACACACTGCGTAACATTCATAATTTTCTTTGGTTTATATAATTTATTTACAATTCTTGTAGTGACCGACCGAAACAAGATTTCCAGCCGAGCCTTTTTTGTTATACAATGGCAATACAAGAACACATTCCGACTGCTGGTTTCGGCTGAGCCGAAGTTTCGGCTAATTTTTGGCCGGAACCGAAACCGCGACCGAAAATGGTTTTATTAGCCAAAACTTGTGCTATAGCCGAAACTTGTTTTATTAGCCGAAACTTGTTTTATTAGCCGAAACTTGTTTTATTAGTTGAAACTTGTTTTATTAGCCGAACCTTGTTTTACTAGACGAAACTTGTTTTATTAGCCGAAACTTGTTTTATTAGCCGAACCTGACCAAAACCGAAACTTCGGTCGGTCACTAAATTCTTGATGAAATTCCATTGTAATAATTACACTTGTACTTATATGTATAATGTTTATCTGCCCTTTGCCTATCTTTAAACATCCATATTTCTTGAATTCTTCCATCTGTTGATTTTTGTAAAGTTAGTGCTGAAACCTTTATTGATGTGGGTGAGATTCATTAGACCGAATTATTTTGCCTACATACTAGTGGCGCCTGAAAATATTTTTCTATTTATATTCTTCTTGCACCAGTTGGTTTAAACAAAAATATTTTCTTATGATTAATGAAATATTTAAATTTTGAGGGCCATTTTGAACAAGTTGTAATCATGTTATGAATCTCGGACCTCTGAGCCGTGAGTTTGCGATGCAGCCACGGGACCACATTTCAGTTTTAGATTTTAAAAGGCTCGCGGGGCGGGTGAGCGCGTGCCCAGTGGGCGATTTTGTTTGTGCTTTACAACACTGTTTGTGTGTACAGTCGGCGCAGAGGAGAGGCGACGGGGACCAATACGGCGGGCTAATGTCGCAGAGGGAGAAACAATGGCTACTCAACATCCAGTTGATGCAGCTTAATACCGGGACACCCTACATGGACGATTACTACTACACGGTATGCAAACCCCTTACGTTTTGATAATATACTTTTTTCATTTACCCGTTTCCTCCACTCCCCTACTGTTTTCTTATTCATGCACACATCATTATCATCATGTCCCTATCTGCATCCAGTGGTGCATAGGGCAATGCCCACATGAATGATCACTACTGCACGGTATGCAAAACCCTTACATTTTGATAATACATACTTTTTAATTTCCCCTTTTCCTCCACTTCCCTACAGTTTTCTTACTCATTCACTCATCATCATCATGTCTGAGAACTGCGAGTCTCATAGTGAAAAGAAATTAACGGGCGTGTATCTCTGTTAGTGTGAGAGACCACCACTACCTTTGGTAAAATGTTGCTGTTTGATATCAAGCACTGCTTATTCCTTTAATTAATATCACTATGATATCTGTAAGGCGGATGCTTCTTATCAATGACCTTTGTGCTTTTGCTGCTGGGTCCAACTCGGTGTTTAATAAATGAATTCATGCAATCTTTCTTGGGGATGTAAATTTCAATGAATCGACATGCCTTGCAGGTGTTCCTGGATAGACAAGCCAAGAAAGAGAAGCAGCAAGAGATGAAGGAAGCCCACAAGGCCAACCAGCAGAACCACCCCTTTAGCCAACAGAACCTCAACAACATATATGAAAGATACAACGGTAATTCATTATATTATTTTTTACTAGCAGCAATGGACATATTACAAGGATTTAAAAATGAAAAAATATGTCTATGGGCGTCACAATAGGCATTGCGCTCAAAAACATGTTGCGCTGAAGGCATGCTGATTCTGAATCCAAAAATGAGTTGGTTCTCGAATCAGAAAATAAGTCGATTCTCGAATTATAAAATGTGTTGATTCTCAAAACAATTGAATACTTGAATCAGAAAATCTTAATGGATTCTTGAATTGGAGACACGAGTGGGATGGGGGCGTTATGTCGCATTTTTTTTTAAATGTACTGAAAAATGACGATTTTATGTACAGCCTTTTCACACGTAAAGCTGACTACACAATCAAAAAGGAGCAGGAAGCCGATTTTGAGAGCTGATGAAGGTGTTATTTTAACAACAATTGTACTGGTGTTCAAAACTTAAACCATAGATATTTCTGCTTTTTGTTTTTGTCACATAACACTCATCAGTTGAATCAGATATTGAGTGGATTCTCAAATCAGAAAATGAATGGATTCTGGGATCAGAAAATGAGTCAGTTCTCAAATCAGAAAATGAGTCAGTTCTCTAATCAGAAAATGAGTGGATTCTCAAATCGGTAATAAAAAGATTCTGGGATCAGAAAATTAGTGGATTCTCAAATCAGAAAATGATTAAATACTTAAATAAGAAAATCTTGAGGGATTCTCAAATCAGAAAATGAGTGCATTCTCAAATCGGTAATGAATGGATTCTGGGATCAGAAAATGAGTCAGTTCTCGAATCAGAAAATGAGTGGATTCTCAAATCAGAAAATGAGTTAATTCTTGAATAAATAAAATGAGTGGATTCTCGTGTGTCATGTCACATGTGTGTAAATCACACACCGTTTACTCTGAAGATGGCTCCTGCAATGGTAGCTGAAACTTCGGAACAAATCTGAATCTTGACACGGGAAAACCCCAAAAAAAAGATACATATTGATAACAGTGACCATGAAAATGTACGCACCTATTGAATGGATAGTTATTAGGATCTCTGTCATTTTAGAATGTGTTTAGCTGGCTTTTTCTGACTTCATACTTCATGTTCCCAATTTTCGCATTCCCGTACAAGATTTGAAAATTTTGTTTTGTTCCAGCGAATTCCGGGGAAGGCAAGCGGGAGAGACGCAACACTCCGCGCAGTGGGGCAGACAACGCGTGCGCGAGTTCCGAGGGCCCGCGTCACTACGTGCCCACGCAGTTTGAAAACTCTCTAGGGAAACTGCAGGTACAGTAGCGTTACTCGAACCCATTTCGAGGTTCCGTTTCATCGATGTCTGGGCGTTCATTTACTGGGCTTATGACCGGTCATTGGCGCGTGCAACATTCACCATTCTGCCTATGTTTAAACATCCATATTTCCTCATCCCTTCTGTCCGTTGACTTTTGTGAAGTAAAAGAGCTGAGCCTTTATCGATGTGAGTGAGACTCATTTGGCTGAATTATTTCACCTACTAGGCAACGCCAGAAAACATTTTTAATTTTTATTCTCCTTGGACCAGTTTGACAATATTTTGAGTTTGTCCAAATGTTTTAAGATAAAGACTTTCACCCCTTAGGGAGCTATAAAAATTAACATATTACAACAGAGATGGAGACGCTTTTAATTGTGTCCTTATGATGTACCCAAATATTTCAATTTTGGGGGTCATTTTCAACGAGTTGTAAATAACTCACTATTAGAAAATGGAAACCAAGTTGTGGTAGAGCGGGGTGTGAACCTCGGACCCCCGATTCATGAGTCTGCGACACTAGCCACGTCACATCGACCTGGCTATTTTTAAGTTAAATCTTAATCGCTCCATGGGGAGTGAAATCTAGCCTGTCTACAATGATTTGGACATACTCAAAATAAAGATAGGCGTTTCGGTTATTTTAATGAAGTTACTGTTTCAATTTTAACTGTTTTGTGGAACTGTTAAATAACTGTTTATAGTCTGTCCAACACCGTTTTCTAAGAAAAGTGGCATGGTTGCTCGGATTACAAAGGGGTAATAATTCCTATTTTGAAACAGCAATCTCTTAATCTGTCTTCATTGGAGAGAGACGTAGAACTGAGATGGACCTTATATGCATTTTCAAAATATTTAATGCTGTAAGTGATGTCCCATCTCTGTTGCAATCAATTTCTTTTCATGTTCCCAACCGTGTCACCAGAAGTTAAAATCTGCTATTTATAAAATCTTCTAAGAGCAACTTTGGTTTTTATGCCCCAATGTCCAGAATGTGTAGATTAGTCAATTCATCACACGACTTGGAATTCTTTGGGATAGATCTTCCGGCTTTTCGTAGATCTCTTCGCGACTAAACAGTGTGGGATGAAGTTGGATTGGCATGGTTTAGCTCGTTTTTATGAATATATTGTATACAATTATTGTTTTGCCCTTGTTTGTCTTTGCTAAATAGTTTTATGTTATTTTTGTTCAGTTTCTTGCATTTATGTTTCTTCATGTAACTGTTGTAATTGCCTTAGGCCGTAAATATAATGAATAAATAGCAGCGTGGGCCAAAAATCTGGTACAAGCAACTGCTGGAACAGATTTCAAAAAAGTTATTTAAGAAACAATTTAACCAGTATTTCAATTATAGTTACTTACTGTTAACTAATTTTCATTATTTGTTTTTAACAATAATTTGTTGATACCATTTTTTTTATACTTATAAGTATATGAAAATGTATTTATTTTTTTGTTTGAATTCTTTACAAGTTATTTACAATTTGCTTTTTAATTCAATTACTTTTATTATATCCATATAAAATTATTTTTTTCTTTTTACTATGTAAAGTTTCACTTTTAATTTTGCATGGCAGTATGCTTCTTATTGTTTCTAAATGTATACAAAAAAGCATTGTTTATCTTTTAAATTTTTACGCACTATGTTTGTACTTAACTGTATATTTTTTGTAAATGCCCCTTGGGCGTATTGTAAAATTAAATAAATAAATGAATAAAATAAATTTCATTGTGGGCACTTTAAAAATGTTTTTTTTTTAAACTGTTTTATTTGACACATTCGTTAAGTTTTCTTCACAGTAACAGTTTAATTTTCTCATGAGACTGTTACAGCTTTTTCCGAAAATAAATATTACTGTTTAACTGTTTTTTTTTTTTTTTTTTTTCCTAGCTGTTTTGGCAAATAACAGCTTAATGTTTTTCGCTACCTTTTACTCAAAACATCATTGACATATCAGTAATGGTGAATTGTGTCTCCAGTGTGGCTCGGTGACGGCGCCGCGGAAGATCATGGACATGGAGGTGGTCTCCGAGTCCTCGGGGGGCCCCGCCGCCGGGGGTCCCCCCCGCCAGGGCCGCCAGACCCTGCTGGCCATCGAGGCCCTGTACCGCCACCTGCTGCTGGTGGAGGACCTGTCGGAGCCGCTGGCCATCGCCAACGCCCTGGTGCTGAAGGTAGGTGGATCCCGTACCCCTGGCTAGTTCATAATATAAACGCTAATCATGAATTACAGTATTTTTCGGACAATCCGCAGTGGAATCCGCATGGTAGGTTAAGAAATATGAGTTAAATTGCTTAATAAGGAAATATATGTACATTGTTATTATTCGAATATCCTTGGCAAATAAATGCTTGTCACAAGAGGCAAAATTGGCAGTTCACAACGGAGTCCTGGTCCGATCCCTGATGTAAGGGAGCGAAGTATGGACTTGGAAAAACAGTGATGAAAGTAGGCTGAATGCTGTCGAAATGCGATCTCTCAGGCGAATGTGCGGTAAAACTATGTACGATAGACGCACAAATGTTGAGATCCGTACATTATGTAAGGCTGAGACAAGCATTATCGACAAAATCAAGAAAGGAGCTCTGCGCTGGTTTGGACACGTAGAACGAATGGACAGCGAGAGAACGGCTAAGAATATTTACAATGCGAATGTTGATGGATGCAGAAATAGAGGAAGACCGAGAAAGACATGGCATGACCAAATCCAACAAATACTTAAAGATGGACATGTCAAAAGTCGGAATAATCGGCGCGCGTGCATGAGAAGATGTATGAATGTAGAGGAAGCGAGATCTGTATGCAAAGATAGAGTGTTGTGGCGTTCTATCCTCTCTGCCTACCCTTACGGAGAAACGGCGTGATGGTTTGTTTTGTTTTGTTGTTTTAGTTATTATTCGAGCTCACATTAGAACATGTTTGTGTGCGCCCTGTTTCAAGATTAAAAATACAAATAAAATACATAAATAATATTATTAAAAAAATAATAATGTTATTAACAATATTTTGAGTTTGTCCAAATTTTTGTAGACAAGGACTGGATTCAACTCCCTAGGGAGCTGTTTATATTAACATATTACAACAGAGATGAAGAACATTCAACACTTTTTTTACTGCTTCTTTGAAAAACGTAAAAAGGGGGTTTTACTACTCTACTAATTCTACTACCATCATGCCATTTCCCGTAGGGGTAGGCAGAGAGAATGGACCGCCACACACATCTATCCTGGCATACATTCCTAGCTTCTTCCACATTCATATATCTTGTCATACATGCCCTTCGGTTCTGTCGGCTTTTACTGTATCTGCGTTTTAAATTCAGAAAGTAGTGCCTATGTTTCTAAGCGTTTATTATAATTTCAATAACGAGCAAATTGAGTCAGTCCCATCTTCCTCGTAGTAACCGAGTTTGAGTGTAGTCAGTTTTGGAAAAGACACCTACAATTTTGTTTTCCCACGAGCAGGAGCGGGAGGAGAAGCAGCGCCTGCTGCAGGGCGAGGAGAAGCCGGAGGGCGCGGGGGAGGGGACTCCGGCGCCCCCGCTCGCCCCCGCCCCCAACCGGGCGGAGCTGCTGGCCGTGCTGCTGGCCAAGCTGCTGCACGAGGACCGCCTCGCGTCCTTCCTCACCGTCCGCAAGGGAAAGGTAAGGAATGAAGAGAGGGAAAACATTTTCGAGAAGGGAATACGGAAGTCTAGGCATTTACTTTAGGCTGGTGTAAGTGGCCACTTTACGCACTGTGTAACATTCACCATTTTGCCTGTGTTCAAACATCCATATTTCTTCAATTCTTCCATCTGTTGATTCTTTATTGTTGCGAAGAGATTCGTGTTCCTAACTACTAAAACTATTTTCCAAGGTGCCCGTACCAGTGCCTCGATTATGATGGGAAGATAAAGACGTCATACCTTCACTTTGACGGTTTAGTTGAAGATAAATTTCCTCTAGCGATTAAAAAGATATACTACAACCCCCCACCTTCAAGTTTTGGGTAGGTACATCGATATGAAACAAGGGGAAGCGTACGTCACGGTACACATATTTATACTCTAAAATGACATAGCTTCAGTATGACATCATAGTTGAAGATAAAAGTCTCCCGACCGACTACAAAGGTATAGTACCAATACCCCCACCATCAAGTTTTGATGGAAGTACATCGTTTTATACCGACGGGTCTAGAACCTCGATACGTTTATCTACGCATTAAAAGTGTCAAAAATTTTGTTCCACAGAGCAATTTTTCCTTCAATTATGATTTATTAAATTTTTTAATCGTTTTGAGGCTGGCAATTTTTTTCTTAAAAGCTTAAATATGAGAGAAATACTTAAGTTTTGAAGTCAAATTAAATTCCGAAATAACTGCCACTTTAATAAAACGAACGCCTAGATGTGAAAATAATGTCGCTAGGTTCCGTCCTATTAACGAATCAGAGTATCTATGCGTTAGAAAGTTAATACTAAAAAAATAATATAGTTATTATATTTTTCCATCTGTTTTACTATCTTTCCGAGTGTATGTATCGAGGCGTCGATCGGTGGATACATACAGACGATCGGTAAGCGTACCGTCTAGGTGATTTCCAAAAGTCATACAAAATTCACGTTCAAGCGAGCATTTTTTACTTTAATTGGGATTAATTGGAGTTTATAATCGCTTTGAAGTGGGCACTTTCTATCACAGAAGCCTATTTAAAATAAAAATGAGAACTATTTTAAATGTTAATGACGTAAGGAACGTGGAGTAATTGTTTGTGGTCGTTCCATTGGCTAGTTTCGATCATATGATGTGGATATGACAAGTAGGTAGAACATACCGAGGTAGATAGAGATAGTATAGAAGTTAAGTATACCGTCTCGATATATACAGATGACGATAGCGTTCATAATCGAGAATTTACAGTGTAATATGTCGATGTCACCAAAACTGTCATTATAGGTAGCCATTCTTCGATTCAGTATTTGTTTGTGTTGCGCAGTTGCTGGTGTCGAGGATACTGGCGTGCACCACCCCCGTGGAGCGCTGGCGCACGGCCCTCGGGCGCCTGTGGCCGCGCCTGCTGCGCTGCCTGCCCCTGGCCTGCCGCAGGGACGCCCCCTGCCTCGCCCCCCTGCTGGACCACTTCTCCAGGTACCGCACCGCGCTCCGAACCTCACGTCTCGAATCCGACCCGCGACGCATACTTTAATACATTTTTTTGCAGTTACCTGAATGGTACGGAGGGATGGGCCCCCGTGTCGGACCTGTGCACTGTCCTCACTGAGGAGAGCTCCGCCCCCCGCGCCGGCACGCCCGCCATGCAGAGGGGGCTCATGCACTTTCTCCTCACCACGCAGGTATGCTATTGGACTACAGAAATAAAAAGTTCATAAACCCACCCTCACACACATGCACTTCTACATATATTAATATCTAACTGAACTGGATTTTTATGATTGTATTTATCTGGAAAACTTATTTGGCTTTATTTTATGTTTTTTTATAATGTTGTATATATTTTTTTGTATTGCTGTTGTTTTTCTGAATAAACAAAATAAATAAAAATAAAAAAAAACAATTCTCAAAAATGAACCAAGTTCTAGCCTCTGTCTCTGACTCACTCTAAAAAACCACAAACTTTACAATCCACTATTTTTTTTATTACCTCCCTTCATTGCCCTTTTTGCCTACCTTCATTGCTTTTTTACCTGCGTTTATTGCCGTTTTTAAACCTATTTTCAATGCCTTTTTTTACCTACCTGCCTTCAATGCCTTTTTTTTTACCTACCTGCCTTCAATGCATTGTTTTTTTTTTTTTACTATCTTCAATGCTTTGACTATTTTTTTCATCATCATTCCCTTTCTGTACTAAATGATGTGTAAGGCACTGCATTTTTACGCCGATTGCAGAGTATCTTAGAGAAAAATGGATACAAAAAGATATAGGCAAGATGGTGAACGTGTCTTAAGGTGCGTCTCCTTCCAGCTGGGGCTGTCGCTGCTGGTGGCGCTGATGGAGCGCGCCGGGGCGCTGCCGCGGCCGGCGCCGCCCGCGTGGGGCGCGCTGCTGCGCTCGGCGGCGCGCCAGGCGCTGCGCGCGCCCGCCGCCACGCACGCGCCCGCGCGCCCCGCGCGCCCCCTGCCCCCGGCGCACCTGGCCGCGCTCGCCGCGCCACTCGCGCCCGCCGAGCTCGACGCGCTCGAGGACCTGCTCTGCTGACCTGGCCAAGGGCCGGCCGGACCCTCGGTGGTATAGGAAAATATTCAAATGGACATAACATAAATGCAAATGGTCTGTTCACTCGGTTTCTCCGATAGCCAATAGAGTACCATAAATGTACACGTTACAAGCGCATTGTAGATGACATAAAATGTCATCTACATTCCACCACATTCTCTAACAGACTATCATTGCGATCAGACGTACCGCTTTGCTTGACAGCATCGAACTGTCTGTTCGAACCTCTAGTAGCATTTATTTACATGTAACATGAATGAAAATCAATTAATGTTAGTAAATAGTGTTTGCTGACTTTTTATGTCTACCGGTTTCGAGACGTACCCGTCTCTTCGTCAGGACACTCACTACACCAACATGCAAATACTAAAATACACTTTCAGCTTCACCGTCACCGTGGTATACATTATATATATATGTTTGGATAATTTATATAGCGCCATTTTTGTGAAAGTCGCCTCAAGGACGCTGTACAGTAAATAAATATCCCAGCACGTCTTGCAGCTACAGAGCACATGGACAGTAAGAAATCTAGCCCCTATTTATATATTTTTTTTATTTGACAATGAAGTTTAGAGTTTTAGAGATATTTTAAAAAACGAAATAAAAAACAAATTTATAAAAATATAAGTTAGATTACAACAAGTCTTGCAGCTACTGAGCGCATGGTTGGTTGAAATTAGTATTTACGAAAAAATACATAAACTACATGCGGAGTTAAAGGGGTTGAAAACACCACCATGTCCGAACATGCACTATAATTCATCATCATCATTACCTTTCCGCACCCAATGGTGCATAGGGCACTGCATTGGTACACCAATCGCAGTGTATCTTGATTATTTTTGTCGCATGAATGTAAGATGATCAGTCATGCGCTTCAGGTACCAGTCCAGGGACTATGAAGTATTCTAGTGTGAAATAACTCTTTTAAATAAATATTTTACATCAATCATGTTGGGAATCGAACCCGAGACTTCTTGCGTGGCAGGCAAACGCGCTGACCACTGCACCACTAGGCCGACAGTATAATTAGGTTAATAATATTTAGCGATTTGTTGCAAAATGTGTTGGGGTGGGTGTTCGGAAGGGGAGCGGCTAAGAGGTTGAACGTTACACGATTCGTTAATTTTTTAATAAAAAAAAACGGGCTATATTGAAAAGTTATTTGATTATTTACTATGGGAATAATATTTTTTGCAGCTTTTTTAATGTGAATTACTTACATGTTGTTTAATTTAAGGCCTTTTTTATTATTTGCATGTTGGTGTAGAAAGTGTCCTGACGAAGAGACGAATACGTTTTGAAACCGATAGACATAAAAAGTCAGCACGTGGGTTATATACTTATATTTACCAACATTAATTAAATTTTTTGACCTCAAAGTTAATGCTTTGAACATAAATAATGAATGAAAATAGTTTTTTCAGTTTTCCTCAAATCAAAAAGTACGATGAATAATTTTCTTACAAACAATCTCCTTCAAAGCGCTTATTCAAGGGAATAGTTGAAGATAAATTCTCTTCGAGTGATTGCGAGCGCGCGCCGCCGGCGAGCATTTGTCATGAATATTCACGAATACTCTAGAAAAAATTATTGTTTACGCATTTCTTTCATTTTTTTTACGTATCATGAGAAAGTATTTGGTATATTTTAGCGTAATTTTGTACTCCTTAGTGTATATTCGTATATTTTTGTAGAAATCAGATGCGTCTACTTAATATTAATATTATTTTACATTTTCATTCTATTTGACTTTTTAATGAATTTTATTGTAACAATTACGCATTTTATAATTAATTTTTGTATTTTGTTTTATGTAAATATTTATTGTGTAAAATAATTAATCGCCGTTTGTCAATTTTTAAATCTCTTTTTTCATTTTTTTTTTTTCATAGTTACTGTTGCAGAGTTGTTTATTATTATGTACTGTCAATTTATTATTTGAAAACTCCCAAATTGTATTCTTAATGTCGCTTCAAAGGTAATTTTTATTACAGAAATACTTAATATATTAATCATGGCTCACTAATATAAATCTTAATTGCACGTGGTAATATTTTATATGAAACCATTGCGTAATAAACATTGTAATATTACTTGTGGCAATGTTTAAATAAAACCACAGTAAAATCAATTGCCCATGGGCGATATTTAATAAAAAAACCACAGTATTGTAATAAAACCATTGTAAAATCAATTTGACAATATTTAATGCAAAACCATTATATAGGTATATTCGATTGCACGTAGCAATGTTTTAATTGAAACTTATAAAATCAATAGATTTTTGCAACATTTAACACTGTGTAATAAATATTGTAATATTACTTGTGGGAATGTTTAAATAAAACCACAGTAAAATCAATTGCCCATGGGCGATATTTAATATAAAACCACAGTTTTGTAATGAAACCATTGCAAAATCAATGTGACAATATTTAATGCAAAACCATTATATAGGTATAAGCGATTGCACGTAGCTATGTTTGAATTGAAACAATTGTAAAATCAATCGCACTTTGAAATATTGTAATATTACTTCTGGCAAACTTTGAAAAATCTGTGAACTCAATCGCTTGTGGCAATATTTAATGTGAAAACATTGTGTAATAATACTTGTGGCAATGTTTGAATAAACCCACCATAAAATCAATTGCCCGTGGCTGTATTTAATATAAAACCACAGTATTGTAATGAAACCATTGTAAAATCAATCGCACTTTGCAATATTTAATATGAAACCATTGTGTAATAAATATTGTAATATTACTTCTGGCAACTTTTGAAAAAACTGCCGTAATCTCAATTGCTTATGGCAATATTTAATGTGAAAACATTGTGTAATAATACTTGTGGGAATGTTTAAATAAAACCACCGTAAAATCAATTGCCTATGACAATATTTAATAGAAAACCACAGTGTTGTAATGAAACCATTGTAAAATCAATTTGACAATATTTAATGCAAAACCATTATATAGGTATAATCAATTGCATGTAGCAATGTTTGAATTGAAACGATCGTAAACACTGCAATATTGTAATATCAATTAATCTACTATAGAAATAAAGGACAAGTGATAACCAGTGACCAGTTTCACCGCTTTCGCGACATTATCGAGACTGTTATCTTTATTATATATAAAATTCACTGTATTTATACAAAAATAGTCAGGATAGAGAATCCAAAATTATATAGTAATTGAATTGAATTATTTTTGACTGAAGGACCTATTTACAAAGTGTTGCGGGGTAAATACAAGAGTTTATATAATGTTATTTTAATAATTTATTATAGAAATAAGATACTGCGTTTGAATACATTAATATATCATTGAGGCTATGACTGCCGATTCGATGTCCTGAAACCGATGAAAGCGGTCACTGGTTATCGTAAATTTGTGGGTATCTCTGCCATTTTATTTCTATAATAAATTATTTTGACTATCAATCAATAATCAACAATTTTGACTAACAAACTTAAATGATTTACAATGGGGGAGTTCAGTGCCTAGGGAAATTGGATATAAGCTATGTTTTCTTACACGCGCTTAAAATTAGAGCATTTTATTGTACGGATAAATTTCTCTAAACGTATGAAAAAATTAATAAAATTGATTTTAATAAAATTTTACCACTCTAAAAGACTTCACAAGTTCTTCTAAATCATCAAGTGACAGAGTGTTGTGATCTCAGAGTAATAATGCGCCAAGCTATAGGGGAGCCCAAACAATTGGATATTATCAACAATATTTTGAGTTTGTCCAAATGTTCGTATGTGAAATAATTCAGTCAGATGAATCTCTTCGCAACAATAAAGGTTTCAGCTCTTTAACTTCACTAAAATCAACAAATGGAAGAATTGAAGAAATATGGATGTTCAAACATAGGCAAAATGGTGAATGTTACACAGCGTGTAAAGTGGCCACTTAAACCAGCCAATGACAGGTCATAAGCCCTGTAAATGCCTAACTAACTAACTAACTAACCATCACGCCATTTCCCCAGGGGGGTAGGCAGAGAGGATAGAACGCCACACCACTCTGTCCTGGCACACTTCCTTTGCTTCCTTCACATTCATACATCTTCTCATGCACGCACGTCGATTATTCCGACTTTTCACATGACCACTTTCAAGAATTTGTTGTATGCCTAGACTTCGATATTCCCTTATTTAAGGTATTCTCCATCCGTGTTGTAATTTGTTATCTTAATGACTCCCGAGGGGGTGAAATCCAGTCTTTTGTCTACGAACATTTGGACAAACTCAAATATTGTACATAAAGCTATTTTTTTTTTTTAAACCACTGAACTTCTTTATTGGCGATCGTATCGGGAGTTGAACCCGAGACCTCTTGCATATTAGGCAAACCAATGACATCGTGTTTAAAATAGCCTAGTGATTATAATAATATATTTTTTTGACTCTGTCCGTTAAAAACACAAAAGACCCACTGATTTTCTTCATCAAGGCACAGTTATATTTATGGTGAAATTTGATATTATGAAAACCACTTTGTACAAAGCAATAATTTATGTGAAACAGCTTTACGGATAGTTGTTGGTCTTAAACGTCGTTCTAAAAAATAAATTTTATCGCGTAATCCGCGAATTGACAAAAAATTTTAGCCACTAAAAATAAAATAGAATATAAGCATCTTATTGTTTACTGTTAATAATTATTTTGTGGGATGTAAATATATTTTGTATTGATTTTAATTTTGTAGGCGTTGAATTGAATTCGCGAACACAATGTTAAAAATGTGTTAAAAAATACATTGTTGTTCGCAAAATTAGCTATAAATACTAAATTATGAAAATTGTTACGGTATCTTTTTCACTGATTGTACAGATTAAAGAATTAACATACGCTTACACGAAATTTGTCTATATTTATTTAAGCTGTTTTAAAAGAATTGGTATTAATGTTATAATTAGAGATGAAATGAGTATCCTGCCTTTTTTTAGAATGGAGTATCTGGCCGTATATTTGTTACAGCATGGCCAGATACCAGATACTGAAGGTAAACAAGGCGTAATTTTAATCACAAATTTATTTTTAATAATTAAATACTTGGGGTTAATTGCGATGAATAAATACAAAATTTTAAGTATTTGTTGGCAGTAAACGACTGCGCTTTTCTAGCTTCAGAGAAAAACCTCAGCTACGCTCTGACGGATCGGGGTTCTGTCTGTTGCATTTCGTTAATTTCGGTATCTGTCCACCGGAAATTGGTATCCGACCGCCGGAAATTGGTATCCGACCGCCGGATAATTGGTATCTGGACGCTGGATATTCGGTATCCGACCAAATCACTGTACGTTTTATCTCTAGTTATAAATACATTGTGGCGTCTCCTTAGGACATTAGGTTTAATATTAGTGATAAATTAGAGATAAAAATGGAATATATTATAAATATATATGTATGCATATATATTATATAAAAAATGAGGGCCCGTTCTTTGATATATGTTTAAAAATGAAACAGGCCCAAAGAGGACGATGTTCTCAAACTATATTGTAAACATTTATAATTTGTAAATAAATTTTAAACTGGTCAAACTTTGTTTTTCTCATCCCCACCCGCAATGGTCGCTTAACCGCTCGATTGCCAGACTAGCGAGAGCGCAAAATGTACCGATTCTAATAGCAGATACACTTTTACTCGTTGTTTTATTCTATTACCGTGTACGCGAGCAGCCTATTGTGTGAGTGAAATAGTTTCTGAGTTAGTTTTAAAAAGGTATAATTATATTTTTTATTTTATTATTGTTATAATGTTTTCTCAGTGTTTCCATTTCAGCTCTTTTCCTTCACAAAAGTCAACAACAGATGGAAGAGTTGAGAGAATGTGGATGTTCGAACATAGGCAGAATGGTGAATGTTACAGTGTGTAAAGTGGCCACTTAAACCAGCCAATGACAGGTCATAAGCCCTGTAAATGCCTAGACTTCCATATTCCCTTCTCAAAAATGTTTTCCCTTTCTGTTGAAATAAATGTAAATATTAATAACTCCCTAGGGAGGAAATCCAGCCAGTCTGCAAGCATTTGGACATACTCAAACATTGTTTAACTCAGTACAGACCATGTTTGTAGGCATCTTTTAACATTTTTATATTGGTTGCTAGTTATTTATCTTCATAAAGTGTTGATATAATGCGAATTAATATACATATTAGGTACTGGTGAATAGCAATGGTTTCTTAGTGAGCCTCGGCCTCACTCGCTTCATATGCTCCTTCGTCCCCGGTTAACAAGGAATATTTAGTGATGGTTGCGAATTATGTGGGTATGCATTTTTTATTATTGTCACAATTCAATATCCTTTACCCACAACAACTGCTCACTTCCCACCTCCAGTATCCTTTGATAACCCGCTGCAACAGGACCCCGTGTTGTATATTTTTTCGCCAAACGTGTGCCGCATCATTGTTTCCACCAACCACCAGTGCTCAGCTCCAGATCGGGGGCCTGTCCTAGTGTTGGTGCCGCTCGCAATCGACCAGTCGGACCGCAATTCCATCTAGAACAAACCGGGTTAGTGGCTTCCATTCCTGATCCATTTCATTTGTTGGGGTTGTGACTGATTGACATTGCATACCGAATATCAAAGATATTCACCATATATATTAAAATTTAAAAATACAATCCACTATATCGTAGAAGCCCTAGGGCTTCGCCCCCGCTATTTCTCGCCCCGCACCCGCGTGGGAATTCGTTTTCCCGACCAAGCGTTACTATTATTATTATTTCATATAACTTATATAGCGCCATTTTCGTAATATAATACCTCAAGGGCGCTTTACATAGTGATTATATTGTTAAATAAATTTAATTGAAGCTTTTAAATTTGTAATTTAATTCAAACAATTTATTTTGTTGTCACATGATACGGATTTATTCAAATGATTTAGAACAAGTGGGTTTTAAGTTTCTTCGGAAACATCACTTCACTTTCACAGTTTCGGACCTCTGCTGGGAGAGCATTCCATGCCGTAGGGCCTGTGACCGCAAATGCGCGTTCGCCAAATTTAGTGCGCTGTTTGCGTAGAGGTATAATAACTTTTCCTTTCGACCTTGATGTAGCTGATCTAAGAGTGAGACGTCTGTCAGCTAGTTCATCTGGAATGCAGAGTCCCCTTAGATATTCTGGAGCAGAGTTGTGCAGTGACTTATACACAAGCCAACAGAGTTTGTATTCCACCCTCTGTGGTAAACGTAGCCAGTGTAATTCCCCTTCGGGAGTACTTCTAGTGGAGTAATATGACTGAACTTAGAGATTCCAAAAATAAGTCTCGCCGCGGCATTCAATACAGACTGTAGGCGAGTCATTTTATTCATTGGTAGACCTGCGTAGATACCATTACAATAATCGACTCTAGACACTACAAACGCATTTATTAATTGACGGGCGGCATCAACTGGCAAATTTTTGCGTATGCATTTAATCTGTCTCAGCTGGTAAAAGCATGAACTTATCGTTCTACTAATTTGAGCGTCAAGAGGAAGGTCAGAATTGGATGAGTCCCAGTAGTTTAACGGTGGTTTCTATATTACCTTCTATAAAATATTCTTCATCTCTGTTAAAATACATCAATAAAAATATATTTTCTTGAAAAAAAGAGACAGTGGGCCGGGTATCCGGCTATACCGCTCAGGGGCTCGCCGAATATCCGGTATCTGGCCAAAACCCTATCCGTTTCATCACTAATAATAACACGCGTTTCGTGAACTTTGTCAATTTATTATCAGTTTGAGAGTTTGTTCATTAAAAATGGACAATTAAATAACATCTAAAGTAGAAGAGATTTTAAAAATGGCAAACGACCTGGACGTTGCGCGAATATCCAAATTAAATCTACGAGAAGCTACACGGCTTAACAGCCCAGAGAAGATCTTTGACGTTTTCCACCAGCTCCCAGGAAATTTGGGATAATATTTCTTTGGCTTCCTCTCCCCCGTGTCCTGCGATCAGGCTGTACACATCCGGATAGAACTGAAATCAAATTACAAGTGTTTTTAACAAGGATATAATGCTAACATAACACCCACTCTCCTCTACAGATGCGAATCGTGGCACCATAGAATTAAGAATAGTCCAGAAGGAGCGTAGAATCATATTTAAATACATCGGACTGTGTCTATTAATTCCTCCACTATGCCCTACTTTCTCCGCGCGCATTCGTGAGGTCGCAGCGTATGTTGCTTGATGGGAAAAAAAAAAATCATAACACAAATGTAAGGTAAAAAAAAGCAATCTGTTAATTTCTCTAAAATTTTATTGCGCACGCGGAAACATTGATTGACACAACAGAGTAGATAAGTAAAGGGTCATTTAATAAGACTAATTGAATTAATGAACTTTAAACTTAAAATATAAAACAAATTTTATTTTACACGAAACGGATATTTTTATTTCATGTTTAATAATATTTGGTGTTTTGAAGATTATGTCGATCAAATGTCCACCAGAGTTGTTTAACCTGAGATACAATTTTCATTAATTCTCTCACTAGATGAGCAAAGTAGGGTAAAAAAAATTACTACCCTGGCAACACTAATGAAATTTATATTTTGTTTCTTCGACAATCTGACAGATGGAAAAATAATTCAATTTTTAAGTAATGCATTTGCTACTTACACATGAAATGTGATCCCATCCTGTTTCTTTAAGATCCTAGCAGGATTTCTACACTTTAAAACGACAACACGGCATAGTTGAATTCAAATGCGTACTGAGTGACGTCTACAAAAAAACTAATGGACTAAAATGTAAAAATAATCCTTTAAGAGTAGTTAAGTCGCCTTATGTTTGATGCAGTTTCTGGACTATTCCTAATTCTATTGCATTTTTAGTACAATTTGGGTTTTTTGTTGAATTAAGTCATTTATTTTATCTTCGAAGAGATATGCTCGAGTGCATGTGACATTACATTGTGTGCTTCGTCAATGTCATCATTCGAGCCCGAAATGATATATGTATAGTGGCATATCATCAGCGTATAAAGGTGCAAACGGGGGATACGAATATGAACAAAAAAAGGGGCGATGTTCTAACTTACAGCCAAATCAGGTATGGGGTCCGTACTGTACTCGGCTGAGACTTCCGTAGCCTCTACAAGAGTCGCCCTCAACGGCGTCACATGGAGAATCTCAAAAGTCTGCAACAAAGTCCATTTATCAAATGCTATAGTCCTTAAAATATAGCTTGATTTAGAATGACAGTTGTCAGCAATAGTGATGACATAACTTTGTAAAACATAATTATATATAATCAACTTTAAAACAAAAAAAACTAAAATAAACCTAATTATTAACGACGTTCTTACAAGGTTACATCATTTTGCAAAAATGTTAGAGATGTAACAAATTCATCAATGTAAATTGATCGAATAAAATAATAATTTATTTGATGTTAATGAAAAAAGTATAAATGTCTTATTTTTTGGTGAATAATTGTGTTAAACACACTATAATAGGCTTGTTTTTGCGTTTTTATATCAATTTTCGGAAACAGAGTTTCATGTTTGGATGAAAAAACTGATAAAATCGATTTGATCGGTACATGATCAGTGATCAGTAATTTCCCATCGCTATTGACATTGGCAGCTGTCATTTTAATCAAGAGTTAATTTAAATCAAGATTGAAATGTCACAATCTAAATATTTGAGATGTACCTTTCTCCTTCTTATTTCCTTCCCATCTCCTCTCCTCTCTTCATAGTATAGTGTTAATTATTTTTTTTAGTTAATTTTTGTTTTTAATTTTTTATAAAATTTTGATTTTAATTAAAATTTTTTTTTTTTCTACAAATGTTTGAGGTCACCACCGGAGTTCGTCAAGGTTGCGTCCTTGCACCGTTCCTTTTTATAATCCTCATGGACTTCATCCTAAGGAAGTCAATTCCACTTGGTCAAAGACTATCCATCTCCTCCTCCTTACGAAAACTCTGCTACCTACAGTATGCTAATGATGCGGCTATAATTGATGATTCAGTCAGGGGTCTTCAGGCCACTGTAGATAGCCTAAATAGGTACTCCGCATGCATGGGTTTAAAAATCAATATTGCAAAAACCCATGTACTGTGTGACACTTCACGCCTTGATGCCCAAAATCCCCTGACTCTGTCAAATCAAATCATCGGAAGGGTCGAGAGTTTCAAATTTACCTGGGAGTATATGTTACGGAAAATGGCAGCTTTCAAAAAGAACTGGGAGTGCGGCTAGGAATGGCAGGCGCTACATTCACCAGCATACTGATACCTTCATAAAGGCTGTCTGGAGATCGTATATTTACTCAGTGAAAACCAAATGCCGCCTATATAACTCCTGCTAACACCTATTCTCCTCTACGGATGCAAATCGTGGCACACCTCACTAGGGCCCAAAACAGAAAAATTCAGAGTTTTGAGAATAGGTGTCTCAGAAGAATCTCGGGTGTGCGGTGGTTTGACATTGTGCGGAACGAAGTAATAAGAGAACGGACGCAGCAAACTCCGGTGACAACTGTCATCAAGCGGGGGCGATACGGTTGGCTTGGCCATGTGCTGCGGATGCCTCCTGAGAGCCTTAAACACGCTTGCCTATTTTACAAGGTATCAGGTTCTCGACGTCCACTGCTGACTGTTCGTCGGCAGTTTATGTCAGAACTTCGGGACGAGAACATGACTTGGGAGGATGCACAGGAGCTGGCAGCCGACAGAGATGCCTGGAGGATCTTCGTAGACACCATATGCAATTTTAAGATTCAGTATAATTCCTTCGAATAAGTTCATGTTTTTGTAATTTTCTCAAACTGAACGGTTCGGGTAGGTAGGAAGAAACGCCCTTATATGTATATACAGGGTGTTCTAAAAAACCAGGTCACATACGAAACCACGATGGTCAGTATCGGCAAGAAGACATATTAGCATATTTAAAAAAATATTTAGAGCGCAGAAATTTTTTAAAAATAAAATATTTAAAAAAACAAATGGTTGCTTACTTCTGCAGGGGAGAAGCGAGGGGGGCGTGGCCATGTGGTTGACGGTGTATCAGACTCCTCCCTCCTCGCTCCTCGCTTCTCCCTTGCGGAAGTGAGCAACCATCGTTTTTTTTTTAATATTTCATTTTTGTAAATTTTATTCGTTCTAAAAATGTATTTTAATGCGCCAATAGGTCTTCTTGCTCATACTGATCATCATGGTTTCGGATGCGACAGGGTTTAAAGAACACCCTGTATGTTGCATATGTATATAAAGTGTTAAATAATAGTAATAACTTCCTTGCTTTCAAAATTTTAATTTTTAGTGCGACTGGGCCTTGGAAACTCACCTCAATATCCGACAGCAAATATTCTCTAACTTGCTGGACAACGGCTCTCCGCCCGGCACTCACATTCCACCTGCAAAATGTATGGAGGGACAGCTTGTAGTGAAAATTCGATGGTTGTAATAGAGAAATATTACAAAATTTATTCATTTCTCCTTTATATTTTAAATAGGCTTTTAAGAAAGAAAGTGCCAACCTCAGAATTATTAAAAATTTAAATGATTATTTATTTCGAATACGAACAGATGTACACATTAAATTTATATATTTTTTTAAAAAACTATATAAAATGTATACATAGTAGGGCCTGCCATCCAATTATATAATTGATGGCAATTTTATTGATTATTAATTTATTATTATTTAGTGAATACATATGTATTCACTAAATAATACTGTAAGAAAGCGACGACGGCTTGAAGTTTAAACTATATAAATAATAAATATACTATATATTAAAATAAGATAAATATGGACAAAACAAGGAGATAGTGGAAAGGAAAAGAAGGAACTTGATAAGGAGCGGTAAAGGATGATTGAAGGAAAGTGAGAGTGGAAAATTGCATTTGATTTAAATCAATCATTAATGATTAAATGAATTATGAATGAAGAGCATGAATCAAGCCTATTAATTCTCTTCTGTACATATTGTATGAAGTGTTAAATACATCAAGACTATTAATTTTTTTGTTAAATGTTTCACATATACGAGGGATCGTAGAATGTTTCAATTTTAATTTTACGAATATAGAAAATATCAGAGAGTCAGTTGGCCTGGAGGGGACACGGTAAGCAAGTTGATTAATGAGTTCCGGGGAATCGAATTTATTATTTACAATTTGGTAAAGCAGGATCTGATCAAACATATCTCTTCTGTGTGCTAATGAATCAAGGTTATAAAATTTTAATGAAGCTAAATAATCTGGAAAATGCAAATGAAATTTGTAATCTAGTTTTTTCAGGAATTTTTTTTGAACACTCTCGATTCTAATCGTAATTAAAGGAAAAATTGCTCGGTGGTTGTCACTTTCAACGCGTATCGAGGAGTACTAGACCCGTCAGCGTCACGCGTCGGTACTAGAGGTGGTAAAAATTGCTGTTTTAAAATTGCTGTTGGTGAGGTGGGCTTACCTGGACCACTGGAAGTTGTAGGCCGTGCAGCAGTGCGCCATGCAGTGGTACAGGTGCTCCTCCATCACGGGCAGCTTGGGGCAGCTGCCCTCCACGAGAATGGGGGCATCCTCGGTCGGGAACATGTCGACGCCCCCGGCTTGCAATCTCTGCACAAAAACAACTAATTCTGACGAGGGGATTGCCAATTCGCATCTTCATCTACCGGACATTGGTCCAATTGTGGCAGAAGACAAAAAATAATTTGATTATTTTTTTCAATTCAATTTTTGTTATCTTTTATTTCTACATAGTTTTCTCTTGCAAACTATCATTAATAATAAAAATAATGTGACCTCACTGGAGACTGGGGTTACCCGTGCCGAGGACACTTAAAAATATACTTTTTATTTAAATATTTTTACATTTGAGAATAAACAAAGAAGACTAATTTAATAAACAGAGATAATTAACAAAATGTTCAGATTGTTAAATTACTACGTACAAATGTAAATCTATATTATTTATATTACAAAACGCACAATGAAATTAATAAAAACCTAAAAAACTAACTAAACCACAATATTGGTTTGGGCAAATTATCCACTTTTTTAGAGCATTTTTAAACATTTTCTCGTTACTAATTGTTTTAATAGATGGTGGAAGTAGGCTATAGATTTTAATTGAATAATACTCTTCTTCTTCTTCTTCGTTTTTTCATGGCCTTTTCACATCTCAATTCGGGTGTTCTGGCCAGTGTCGAGTATTTTTGTTTTTTACACATATACACATGTGTTAGTAATATAATATGTACAAGTTAGTATGTTAGTATTTAATATAATATAAACATATAATAATAAAACATATTTACAACTTTACACCATTTACAACTAGATATTTACATAGGATTTTAAATACACGTTTATTGGGTGGGGACAGGAGAGTTAGAATGTGAATAGGGAATGGGATATTAATATCAGAGAGGTCGGATAGGAAATCAGGATAACAATCATTTATGGGGCATCCGAAAAAAATATGGTTTAAATCTTCCTCATCTAGCTGACATTCGCAAATGGCAGAGTCCCGGACATGGATTCTGAACAGGTGAGAACCATTGCAGTGAATAATACTCAAAATCCCTTTATCCGAAAGTGGTATTAGTTTGTATTCATTTATTTGAATACAACATATACATTACAAACATATATTCAATACGTACATATAATAAAAAATAAAAAAATACATTCTAGAGACTCATGTCAAAGTAGTAGGAGAATCCTGCTCCGGGAAACCCCTTCGGATACATAGAACAGATCAACATTCAGAGCGATGTTGTTCAGCGTAGCGGTAGCCCTTCCAACAGGCAGGGTAGTCCTGTATATCGAAATATGAAATAATCTATGCTGACGCTGTCTTAGGTAATTATCAGGAACATACAAACCAATGCTCATCATAATCTCAGGATTATCGATCATACCGCGCATCGCGATCGATAAAAATGTGTAGCCAAATACACATTCCTTCTAGTCTCTAAACTGTTGTAGCCGAGCACACCCTGGAGAAACTCGGTCGGGTAGAGCCGAGGATAATACCCTTCGTACATCCTTTTATCGCGGGGTAATGCCTTATTAGTAAATAACAGCATTTATCTATATTATTCCAGTAGCTCAAACACAAATAACTGTCGACGTGCTAATAAGCGACGTGATAACAATTTGTCACCATGGTTGATTATCGTATTCACGATCACAATACAACATCCGTGTGAACACCTAATATTAAATGTCAAAATATTACGTTTCGCGACGTATAATCCTGCTGCGCAATCACAAATTTGAATTTCACCGGTGTAAATATGGAAAATATTCCAAAACTGCTTCTTTCATTTATTTATTTATTATTTATCACGCTGTTCATTGCATTTAGCCGGCGCGGCGGTTGGCGAGCCAAATGTCAAGAAAAGCAGTCGCCATAGTAATTGTAATTAAATTTTCACTTTTTTATATTAGATACTCCTTACTATTTTGCAAATGCAATATATTGTATTATTCTTTATAGCAAACGCCGATTTTTCGCCAGTGAACTGTTTTTATTTACGAGGAAAACAAAAAACAAACCGACACGAGCGTTGACTTAGAGATTACACACGCGTTGACTTATGACTGCGATAACTTGAGCATGAGCATTGTTGTTCATTGCTTATCGCTCAAATGCTTAGCATGTTTTTAAGCACGTCGATAGTTATTTGTGATTGAGCTACTGGCCGATTACCTTTCTTTCCCATCCTTATGGTACCTACCTAACATCAAGATAGAAGAAATACAGAATTAGAATATTTAGATTTTTAACAAAACAAACAAAATTTGAACATTATTTATTTTTTTAAACTTTTTTTTTATAATAAAGAAATATTAGCGTTCTTATAATTTACCAAAATATTTCAATTTTGACGGCCATTTTCAACGAGTTGTAATTAACTCACTATTCTCTTCATTCTCAGGTGAATAAAACGGTAAGTGCTGGTTTCTTCCATCTCCGACAGATCGAATCCGTGCGGAGAAATATTCCTAAAGACGCAACTAAAGCTCTTGTAAATGCTTATGTCGTTTCGCGTCTAGATTACTGTCATGGAATATACGCAAATCTCCCAAAATATCAAACTAATAAACTTCAATCTGTTTCCAATGCAGCAGCGAGGCTTATTACGGGAGTAAAAATATATTCTCACATCTCACAACATCTTCGAGATTTGCACTGGTTAAAAAGCCAGGAGATAATAAAATACAAGCTGTGCTGGACAGTATTCAAATCCCTTCATGAAATGGCTCTAAAATACCTATCGGACCTTTGTATTAGGGAAAATACATGGCAAAGAAAATCTACTCTTAGGTCAGCATTTGATTCAGGAAGAGGAAAACTTGTCGAAATCACTACACTAGATTTGGAGATCGTGCTTTTGCCGCCGCCGGCCCCTCTGCCTGGAACCGATTGCCTTCAAACTTACGAACCATCGACAGTCCCAGTCAGTTCAGATCCCAACTAAAATCCCACTTCTTTAGACTATCATATCCTCAATTTTAAATCTGAAAATATAATATATCACTTAAGTTTAGTTAGAATGTAAGTTTAGATATACAATTGTAAAGCGCCCTTGAGGTGATTTTTTACAAAAATGGCGCTATATAAATCAGCCAAATATTATTATAATTAGAAAATGGAAACCAAGTTGGGGTAGAGGGGGTTCGAACCTAGGACCTCTGATCCGTGAGTCCGCAACACTAGCCACGGGACCACAACCCGATTAAAGTAAAATTAGTACCCTATAGTGCGTAAAATTCTTGGATTCGTCACGCAATGGCAGTGCAAAGTGGACAGCATTAGAATGACTTACGTTGATCAGCTCCTTGAGGGTGAAGGTTTTGCAGACCATGTTCTGCAGAGCCTTGGTGGCTCCGTTCTGAATGGACTTGACCTTGATCCCGCTGCTCAGTACTTCCACCTCGAGGACTATAATGGCACCCATAATTGTCACCACAACACCATCGCTATAAACACAGCAATCAAATAGTTTAAATGAAAAAAAAATCAAATTAAGAATACGGGAAAAATATCATTTTATTATTTTATTTATTTTATTATTTTATTTTATTAGGGAAATCAACAGTTCTACATACATATTTTTAGTAAACAAACAGATATAGTGTATAAACTCAGAACTAATAACAGATTTCCACATAGTATACAAAGTTAGTAAAGAAAATATATTACATATCAAATAAATACATACAATTTATACATTCAAAAATGTTATTTTCATGTACTCAATAATCAAAGATTTTTAAAATATTTATTTTAAGAACATTAAGTTACTGTAAATTGGGCGGGATAAGGACAAGAATGCTTGAAGAGAGGATAAGGAGGGGAGGGGAGATGTACATATTTATTATTATAATGTCTACTAAGTTACATAATACATTTTTAGTGTAAATTTTAAATCTGACAGAGTGATGTTTGTATAATCTATACTTTTAAATTTTGTATTGTACATTGAAAAAGTCCTACGAAAAAAAGCATTTTTAACATACGATGTTTTACTTATTGGTACATGAAACAGGTGGTACCGTCTACAAATCCTGGCTGGCACATGTATTGTTATTAAACCAAGCAGCTCTGTACAGTCAACCATTTCTGTCATAATTTTGTAAAGCAGTAGTTGGTCCGCACACACTCTGCGGTATTGTAGAGAAATGATTCCACGGAAGGTGGAGGCAGTGAGAGTAGATACACAAGAAATACCGGTTTTGTATTTAAGGTACTTTATAAATTTGTTTTGAATATTTTCTATTCTACTTATATATATGGCATCTGAGAGGCGTACTCCAAATGGCTTCTGACAAATGTATAATATAATGAAATAAGGGCCTTTGGATTATCAAAGTGTTTACTCATTCGAATTATGAAACCTAACATGCTCAATGCTTTGGAGGTAATTGTTTAGAACATTTTGGTGTGGAAGCGGGTCTTATAATAAATGCAATAAAGACTAAAACTATGCATGTTAGATCCCCTCATGTACCAGCACTGAATCAAATTAATATAGTCTCTCATAGTTTTAACTGTCTTCATAATGGTATGGCCATATTATGTGAAAACATTGGTGTAGTTAATGAATATGTGTATTTGGGCATTACTATTGATATTTTTTTAAATGTGATAAACATAGAATTAAGAATTTCAGAAACCGCATACGCACATCAAACAGAAGGCGACTCAACAACTCATAAATGAGTAGGTTTACGTTTTGCCCAATTAGTTTCATTGTAGACGTCGCTCAGTACGCAACTCCTGATTTGAATTCAACTATGCCGTGTTGTGTCCTTTTGAAGTGCAGAAATACTGCTAGGATCTTAAAGAAATGGCATCACATTTCATGTATAATTAACAAACGAACGTTTAAGTAGCAAATGAATTACTTAAAAATTGAATTATTTTTCCATCTGTCAAATTGTCGAAGAAACAAAATGGAAATTTCGTTAGTATTGCCAAGGTAGATTTTTTTTTAACCCTACTTTGCTCATTTTATAAAAGAACTAATGAAAATTAGACCTCGGATTAAACAACGCCGTGGGGGACATTTGAACGACATTATCTTTAAAACATCAAATATTATTCAACATGATATAAAAATATTTGTTTTGTGTCAAATAAAATTTGTTTTATATTTTAACTTCAAAGTTCATAAATTGAATTACTCTTATTAATAATCATTTAAATGACCCTTTATTTATCTTATCTGTTGTGTCAATCAATGTTTCCGCGTGCACAATAATTTTTTTTTAAAAGTAACAGGTTGCTTTTTTTTTTACCTTACATTTGTGTTATGATTTTTTTTTCCCATCAAGCATCATTTTAAAAAAAAAAAAAAAAAAGAAATATTTGCGTTCTTATGATTTACCCAAATATTTAATATAGAGGGCCATTCTCAATGAGTTGTGAATAACTCACTATTAGAAAATGGAATCAAGTTGGGGTAGAGTGGGATTCGAACCACGGACCTTTGGTCTGTGATTCCGAGACACTAGCCACGGGACCACAACCCGACACATTACCCGGTGACTTTACGTATGCGCGTGGCGAAAGTGTGTCTAAGTGGGGGAATTATTGAACACAGTCCGATGTATTCAAATATGATTCTACGCTCCTTCTGGACTATTCGTAATTCCATGTTTTTAAAAAAATTAAAGTATATTAAGCCAAATATGTTAGTATTATAAATTTTTGTAAAAGGCAGATTTGCCGTTAATAAAATAAAAATAAAATAATCCTGAGATGGTTTGGTCACGTAGAACGAATGGACGACAAAAGAATGGTAAAACAAGTATATATGGCGAAAATGAACGGCAACATGAGACTAGGACGACCGAGGAAGACGTGGCACGATCAGATAAACCAAAATCTTAAGTCTGGTCATGTCAAAAGCAGACAGAACCGAAGGGCGTGTATGACAAGATGTATGAATGTGGAAGGAGATAGGAATGTATGCCAGGATAGACGTGTGTGGCGGTCCATTCTCTCTGCCTATCCCTACGGGAAAATGGCGTGATGGTAGTAGTAGGAGAAATAAAATAAAGTGACTGTTGAGTATCTTGTAGGCCACTATCAGGTCGCTCCATTCCCGCCGTTCCTGCAGCGTTGTGAGACCGAGAGTCTCCTGTCTCTCCACATATGGAGTACAAATGGATGTACATCTCTGCTGGCGAGCTCACTTATTAAAGTATTACTAATTCATTAGAATTAAGCCGCAAAATATTGTTCAGTCTACACTCACTTAGAAGGTTGCAAAAATTCTTACCCATTTTTAAAAATTTATTTATTTACAATTTTAAAAAACCCGTTAGGGTTACATTAGAAATTTAATATTGTCAAGTCATTTTATGTCTCGTCTAGTCTAGTTAGTTCAGTCATCATGTGCTTTTTCAGATAGATTTTAAATTTGTCTCCAGTAAAAGTTTTCAAGTAGTAAGGTAGGTCGTTGTAGTGTTTAATTCCATTATGTAGTATTTTTGACTGTCCTGTGTTTGTCTTTGCTTTTTCAATATGATAGTGTTGTTGTTGTCTGGTGTTATATTTGTGTATGTCAGCATTTTTGACTAATATTATGTCGTCGTCTTGTATGTTTCCCAGTGTTATTTTGTGCACAATTTTTAAGGTCTCAATTTTAGTCAAGTAGTTTATGTCAAACGGGTGTGTTTTTTTGTACAGTTCAGTCGTAGAGGTCAGGTAGGGTAGGTTGTATGTTAGTTTAAGAAATACTAAACGCACCCTTGTACAAGCATTACTACTACCCATTCTAGATTACGCTGATGTTTCCATGACTGATTTAAGCTGTGAGCAACTCGATAAACTCGAACGACTTCAGAATACATGCATAAGGTACATTTTTGGTCTTAGGAAATATGACCACATTTCTGATTATCGTAGGCAACTGAAATGGCTCAAAATTAGACAGCGGAGAGACTGTCACTCCCTCTCACTTCTGTTCAATGTACTTCATAGTCCTAACGCTCCTATATACCTCCGTCAACGCTTATCAGTTCAAGGTTTACCTCTTCGTTCTAATTCTCAAGGCACTCTCTTAATACCCATCCACAATTCCTCTTTCTTCTCTAACTCATATAGTATCCATCCGGCTTGACTGTGGAATCATCTCCCATCCACCATCGAAGATGTTGCTACATTATCTCTGTTTAAATCACGTCTGAAGAAACATCTCCTTTCTCTTCCTTAATCTCTCCTCCTTTCCTCTTTCCTCTTTTTTTCTTTTTCCCATTGAGTAATAGTTCTGATTTAAGGTAATTTATAAACAAATACGTTTATTTCAATTTTTAATATATTTTTAGCTTTTTAATATTTATTTTCTATTGAATATGTTCTGTAACTTGAATTATAAAAAAAAAACTTTTATTTCATTGGTTGGTGGTAAGAAATTGCTATTTGGCAATAAGCCCGCCAATGTACAAATAACATTGTGTACAAAAAGTTAAATAAATAAATAAAAATAAATATGGAAGCCGTTTTAGGCTCGGCGACAACTTTGAAGATCGTCTTTGGACTCTTTCCAACAAGTTAATATCTTTTTCTAGTTTGATTATGTCCAAATGCTTGCAGACTGGCTGGATTTCCTCCCTAGGGAGTTGTTCATATTTAAATTTATTTCAACAGAGAGGGAAAACGTTTTTGAGAAGGGAATATGGAAGTCTAGGCATTTACAGGGCTTATGACCTGTCATTGGCTGGTTTAAGTGGCCACTTTACACACTGTGTAACATTCACCATTCTGCCCAAGTTTGAACATCCCGTTGAAATAAATTTAAATATGAACAACTCCCTAGGGAGGAAATCCAGCCAGTCTGCAAGCATTTGGACATAATCAAACATTGTTGAATTACTACCTGGTAAAAGAAGAAGCATAAAAATTGAAAAATTGTTTTCAGGCGTTGCCTAGTAGGTGATTTGGTTCAGCCGGATGAATCTCACCCACGTGATAAAGGTTTCAGCTCTTTTTCTTCACAAAAGTCAACAGATGGAAGAGTTGAGGAAATGTGGATGTTCAAACTTGGGCAGAATGGTGAATGTTACACAGTGTGTAAAGTGGCCACTTAAACCAGCCAATGACAGGTCATAAGCCCTGTAAATGCCTAGACTTCCATATTCCCTTCTCAAAATCTTTTTCTAGTAATTATAATTTGATCTTACCGAGAGGCGTTTGGTTTAAGTTCCCATCCTTGGTAAGGCAGATTGCTATACTTCAGGGTGGCGAAGCCAATTGGATCTATAAAAACATTCAAACAATTTCATTTTTTTATTTATTTATTGACAGCAAAATAGTTTAACAAATTACAACAGCGACGGATAACATTTTAGAGAAGGGAATATGAAAGTCCAGGCATTTACAGGGCCTGTCATTGGCTGCTTTAAGTGGCCGCTTTACACACCGTGTAACATTTACTATTCTGCTCACATGGGCAAACATTTGGGCATCCACATTTCCTCAACTCTTCCATCTGTTGACTTTTGGGAAGTAAAGGAGCTGAAACCTTTATCGCGTAGGTGAGATTCATCCCTTATTCACTTGCTCACCTTCTACTTATAAACATTGTAGCTGACAGACGCTTTTTATGTCAGAATCCAACATGTTTAAAACCCTAGGGCCCAATACTGCAAAATGCCTCTGAAAAAAGGCAGTTCTACTTTGATTTACCCCAGCTCATTGCATATCTTGTTTTAATATTTTGTTGTGTATTTTGTTGTATTTTTTATTGAAGACCAGAAATTCGTAAGAACTTCCCTAACATAAAGTTGTCTGACAGTTAGGAAATTTGTTCTTTCAAATAGAGTATGAGAGGGATGGGTGGCAGGCGCGTTCCGTCCATAGATACTGTGAATGCGGCGCATCTCTTGAAATTTAAAAAATACTATGAATTTTACTACAAAAAAACATTATAAATACGAAATAAAACCTTCAAAAATGTATTCCTAAAATTCTCACTGAGTACGTTCGGGTGAACGCGATTCAAACAATATCTTTAGTATACATACCTAGCTACATATGCGTATTTCCTATACCAACGTACGTACTGAATATCTAGGTATCTTGTTCTTGACCTCTAACCTTCCAACTCTAATGTATGGGAGCGAAGTATGGAATTGGAAAAATAATGATGAAAGTAGGTTGAATGCTGTCGAAATGCGATCCCTCAGGCGAATGTGTGGTAAAACGATGTATGATAGGTGCACAAATGTCGAGATCCGTGAAGTGTGTAAGGCTGAGACATGCATTATTGACAGAATCAAGAAAGGGGTGCTGCGTTGGTTTGGACATGTAGAGCGAATGGACAGCGAAAGAACGACTAAAAGGATCTACGATGCAAATGTTGATGGATGCAGAAAACGAGGAAGACCGAGAAAGACATGGCACGATCAAGTCCATCAAATACTTGAAGATGGACATGTCAAAAGTAGGAATAATCGGCGTGCGTGCATAAGAAGATGTATGAATGTAGAGGAAGCGAGGTCTGTATGCCAAGATAGAGTGTTATGGCGTTCTATCCTCTCTGCCTACCCCTACGGGGTAACGGCGTGATGGTTTGTTGTTGTTGTTGTTCTTGATAGTATTTGTTGTATACGCGGGATGCTGCTTGTCGACTTGCGTCTAGTTCCCATAGCATTTGTCCAAATTTTTGCGCATGCGTTTTAGGTTCATAAGGTTTTAGATTTCTCTTTCGAGACTCGGAGAGAAAGAAGCATCCAACTTGTATAATGCAAAGAAAAAACGGCTCTAATAACGTTTATCATAAGGTTTGAAATAGCGCATCATTGACACTTGGCCCAAATTTATGAACGATTGTCTCGGGTCTTAGGTGTTTTGGTGTTTATATTGTTATCTCCTTTTCACGCCTACGGGCGCCGTCCCGGAAGACCACCGATGGCGATCTTTCAGCTTTGTTCGGCGGAACTAAGGGACGCGGAATTGACGTCGGAGGAGGCGAGGTGCGGGCTAACGATAAGGTCTCCCGGAAGCGTCTGGTGATGTCCACATGCTACACTTGGGAGTGGAAAAAGGAGAAGAAAATAAGAAAATTGACAGCTTCACCCCTAGACGCGCCCACCTGTGCTCCGTCAATTTATTGATTGTCAACTATGAATTATTATTACTCTGATGGACAACTTAAATAGCTTATTAAATAATTCTGGATAAACCTGCTAACATAAGGAATATGATGGTATTTTGTAAGCATCCTTACTGATAAAAGTCACCGCATGCGCCTGGTAGGCGGGTGGCAGTTTTAGCATATCCAGCAGTAGAGAGAAACAGGCTGATAAGAAGAAGAAGAAGTACCTGAATGACAAATAAATACGCAAGAGCGGTACTCACTGATGACGCCGATGCGGAAGGTGAGGGTGAACTTGTCCTCGTTATACTTGAGGTCGTGGACGTCTGCGGTGCTCCAGGCGCCGCGCTCCTCCTGCCAGCAGCAGACCAGCGGGGGCTCCAGCCACAGGACGGTCTCCGGCAGGCTGGACAGACGAACATCATTATTAGGTATTAATTTTGAAACCAGTTAGGGTTATATGAACATATTTTAAGGTCGAGGTGACCTTTCAGTGTTGTTTCAAACCTTACTACATTAATTTGCTTCTCGAGAAGAGTCGACTGCAGCATACCAGCGGCGAGTTGTGATTTATTTGATGGGTAATGTACAAAAATGTTAATTAATTTGTACCCGAATATAAGTGGGTAAAACTACAAATGATTGGCACTGTAAGCGTATTGATTGAGTCAATATTTATTTTAAAATTAAACAATCATCATTTCTAAAACATTTAAGTTTGTAACTGAAAATTCTTGATGGAAGTTCATTGTAATTTATTACATAAATAAAACATATTACAACAGAGATGAAGAACATTGAAGAGAAGGTAATATAGAAGTCTAGGCATCTACAGGGCTTATGACCTGTCAATGGCTGGTTTAAGAATTGAAGGAATATAGATATTCAAATATAGGCAGAATGGTGAATGTTACACAGTGTGTAAAGTGGCCACTTAAACCAGCCATAGATGCCTAGACATATTACCTTCTCTTAAATGTTCTTCATCTCTGTTGTTATATATTAATATAAACAGCTCCCCAGGGAGTTGAATCCAGTCCTTGTCTACAAAAATTTGGACAAACTCAAAATATTGTTGATAAATTACCTGGTCCATGAAGAAGTATAGAAATTGAAAAAATAATATTTTCAGGCATTGCCTAGTATGTAGGTGAAATAATTCAATTAGATGAATCTCACCCGCATAAATAAAGGTTTCAGCTCTTTAACTTCACAAAGATCAACAGATGAAAGAATTGAAGGAATATAGACATTCAAATATAGGCAGAATGGTGAATGTTACACAGTGTGTAAAGTGGCCACTTAAACCAGCCATTGACAGGTCATAAGCCCTGTAGATGCCTAGACTTCTATATTACCCTTTCTTAAATGTTCTTCATCTCTGTTGTAATATGTTAAAAATGTAATTATCTCACATTTGTGTAATGATTTTATTTTTCGCAATCTGGCAACATTACGAGGCGACTTCACGCATGCGCGCAGTGAAAGTGGGGCAGAGAGGGGGGATTTTTAGACACAGTCCGATTTATTCAAATATGTTTCTACGCTCCTTTTGGACTATTCTTAATTCTGTGTTTCCAATTTATAATTTTTCTTTTTAAACTTTATTATAAATTATAATAACATAACTATCTATTATATTATATTGTATTTAGCATGAATTGGGTTTATTTTTCTGAAATGTTCTAAATATCTGAATAAATAAATTAAATGAACTAACTAATGATAAGAAATCCATGAAGTATATCCGGTTTTCTTACTGTAAACGAACCAATCGGCAGGACTGACAGAGAAGAACCTGTGACGTCACTCGCGGAGTCATTTCAGAAATACAAAATTTAAAAAATCATGGGGCTTATAATACGATCTTTAAAAAAAAAAATGGCTTTGTTTAAAAGTCTATTACAAATAAAAAAAAAATAAAAAAGACACAGGACTTCTTTATTCAAACCTATAAAGCCCAAAATAAAGTCATTGTTAATAAATTTGCTGAAAGCTTTGAAGCTTACTTGATATGCACTAATATGAGCTTCTCCAGGGCGGCCTCCTGGCGCCGGATGTCGGCCTCTATCTCCTCCGGCAGGCGCGTGGCGCCGGGCGCGGGCGGGGGAGGGGGGATGTATTCCTCGCGGAACAGGACCGGCCTCAGGGCCTCTTGCGCTTCCACTGTAAACAGAAACACAAATCTGACAATGGCAGGGCGTAATAGTGTACTTACTTACATACTTCCCAGATACACAAATTCTTCTACCCGATTCAGAATATCTCCGCTCACGCTGATCTCACATTTAGTTATATTTTCATCCCTTTCAAAAACCATCACTTTCGATTTATCAACATTCATTAGCAAATCGCTTTTCTTGCATACATCGTAGACTTTACCAAGAATTGTGCTACCTTTGCTGCTAGCTAACTGTCTTCTGTATGCTTTGAAGCACGGCATCATCAGCATACAGAAAACAGTTAACAGTTATTTTTTTTATTTATTTAAATCTTAAAATAGGGCACACATATCATACATATTGTTATGTGTGTTCTAATAATAACATTGCAAATATATTTCATTTATAAATTGTTTATCACATATGTCTTGACCATTATTTTAAATTTTGATATGTTTTTTTCTTCATAAATATTTTTTTCCATTTCGTAATACTTTTTAATTGCTTTAAATAAAATGGAATTTTGTGACTTTGCCTTTTTCCTAAATGGAAGTCTAATTTTGTTCTTTTCTCTAGTATTGTGATCGTGTTCATGCTGGTTCCGATCAATTTTTTTCCAAAATTCTGTTTTTTTATTAGAGTTTATAATTTTATGAACAAATATCATTGTTAAACTTCTTAGATTTTCACGGCCGTTAAGATGCACAATAAGTTTTTCTGGGTTATTATGCCGTGTGTCGTTCGTACTCTCTACCGACGTTTCGGATCGCGGTGGTGGTTCTTCGGCCTGTCGGCAAAAATAAGAGATTTTCTTAAATCAGCAAAGGACCGGGATCCTCTCGAAACCGACGGCATTTACAAACTGGATTGTAAAAACTGCCCTAAGGTTTACATCGGGCAGACTGCCAGAAATATAACAAAGAGAGTAAAGGAGCACATGAGTGCATGCAGGCTCGGCTACCCCGAAAAATCGGCCTTGGCCGAGCACCACATAGAAACGGGGCATAAGTTTTCCTTTGAGCCGATAATCTTAGGGAGGCTGAAGAACCACCAAACACGACTAGTAAAAGAAGCAATTGAGATTCACAAACATCCCGACAACATAAACAGAGATGATGGGATGCGATTAAAAACATCCTGGTACCCAGTCATAAAGAAATCGCATAAAGATTGCAATGTAACACAGATTTGTGATACGGTATAGATCCTAAGTACATAATGGTACACATTAATCTAAACGACTACGACACGGTACAAGTCCCAAATACATAACATCACACAAAAACGACTACGACACGGTAAAAATTCTAAGTACCTAACGTAACACATATTCATACACAAATTACATCAACCCTGATGATGGACGCTGTAACGCGATCCGAAACGTCGGTAGAGAGTACGAACGACACACGGCATAATAACCCAGAAAAACTTATTGTGCAAATATCATTGTATTGTAAAATATTCTTTGTTTATATGTTAATAATTTCCTTTCATTTACCATTTAGTTATACCATTCATTTTTGCTCCCATTCTTAAATCTTTCAGTTCTTTCATACAGTTATCGATGTATGTTGTATTGCACAAAAAGCTTTATTAAAAATTATCTTAAGAGTCCCAATGAGAACTAGGTCCCTCGGTATATTTGAAAATCTGAATGTCAAATCTATAAAACAACTTTATGTAAAAGCTTTGTTACTATACGCACGTAAACATTATTCTCTTCCTTCCGTTACAAATACGAGAGTTACTAGATACTCCACCCTGATGCTGCAAAAAAATAAAAAAATAAATATCATTTTATTTCATTTTTTTTGCACCACAACAGGCCAGGAGGCCCAATTACGGTGGTGAATTACATTACAGAAAAACCAGGCTTGGAACCACCGGGAATCGAACCCGGAACCTTCCGTGCGTGAGTCAAGCGTCTTGACCACTACACCACGGAGGCCGCCTACAACCTTCGGCCAAAGAGGATTGACCTGCTACTCGGTTTAAGTGTACAATCTACTTCCATTATCCATAAGGACAATTAGTAAGTTCTCACAATATAAAATTGCTATTAAGAAATGGATAGTAAAGGTGGGTTGCGCACGGATCGATGAGTGTATCAAGCCAAATAGGTAAAATGTATGCACTGTTTATGATTTTTTTAAATTGGTAATGTTTTTTTTGAATATTTTTGTTTTTTATTGTTAATTATAATTAGGTTAATTGGATTAATTACGTTTTTTTAATTGTTATTTTTATGTTAACTTTGTTAAATAGCTAATCTTAGGCATGTTGTGTAAAATGTTTCCCTCGGACGGGACACCCCAGTGAGGGAACATTATTCTGTATAGAAAAAGGAATACAAACAATGTAAAAGTATAAATAAATAAATAAACATGTTGAACAACCATGGTGACATTACACATCCTTGTTTGACTCTTTTAGGAATGTTAAACCACGATGTGAATGACCCGTTCATCTTCACACATGCTGTGATGTCCTTGTACAGTGACGCAATAGCCCTTGTCAGGTTACCATTCACTCCATACTCCGATCAGACCTTCCATAATTTCTCTCTGTCAACTCTATCTGTCAAATATTACTTATTACTTGTCGTATATAGCCCAATTCATTGAACCTAGAAACATTATTTAATGTTACTGAATTAACTCTGAAAAGACTGTGGTAAATAATCCCTTGGCGTGCGGTGATGTAACTTAGTGTTACCACTAGTAAAAGACGGAATATTATAAAGTTCAGACATTTGAAAAAAAAACATGTGGACATACTGTTTATTAATTCATTTTCCATAATTTATGCGAAAAAACGTATAATTTAGTCCTGTTATGGCAAAATAAATTAAAAATCACAAATTCGCCGTTCATGTTACGCGCGTGCGTCCCCCGTCACTGTCATCAGCCGACTGAAGAATGAATCTGTTTTAGACAAAACCCGCCGCAGAACGGCGTCTCTGTCTTCCTTGTGACTTCTATCTTTGTGCTCTCTCTTGTATAAGGTATCTGTATAGATGTGTTGCAGAATTAGCGGACATTCATTCTTCGTTCGCGTAGCGAGGATAAATATTTTTTGTATTAAAATTTAGCGTAGTCATACAAATTTTACTTTCCAAATCGGGTGTGAAAATGTCCATTCGAAGATTACAAAAAATACGAATTCATTATTTTAAAAAATAAGAGAGATATATCAAATTTTGTGTCGTATGTCGACTAGTATTATATTTTGGGATTTCTACAACATATCACAATGAATTCCATTAGTTAGATATTTTGAGCGAGAAATGTAAAACGCTTTCTCCCCCATACACAGCGTTTAGACGATGCAAAACGGAATGAGCTTTAACGACAAAAATTTTCGAGTCTATTTCATTAACAAATAGAGGTCAAATTCCTATCCGCCAATTAAGTCGATGGTTAAACATGCCACGGCACCAAGAAAAACTTAGGGTGGATTCATGAATAATATTTTTATTCATTATTACATTTATCAATAGGCGGGTAAAATTACGAAACCGTACACAATGAGTGACTTGGGAGGACGCAAAGGTGTTGGCAGCCGATAGAGATGCATGGAGGCTCTTTATGGATACCATATGCTCCAACTAGGGAGCGGAAATGAAACGATGATGATAAAAGTGTCATTATTTTTGAGGGGTCAGGGCATAGAATTAAGAATAGACCAGAGGGAGCGTTGAACCACATTTGAATACATCGGACTGTGTCTGAAAATCCACCTACTTTGCTCCACTTTCACCGCGCGCATGCGTAAAGTCGCCACGTAATGTTGACATATTGCGAAAAATATAATCATAGCACAAAAAGTAAGATAAATATATTTTTTAAAGTTCCCTTAAATTTTATTGTACACGCGGAAACATTGATTGACACAACAGAGTAGATGAGTAAATGGTCATTTAATAAGAGTAATTGAATGAATGAAGTCGGGTTGTGGTCCCGTGGCTAGTGTCTCGGACTCACAGACCAAAGGTCCGTGGTTCGAATCCCACTCTACCCCAACTTGATTCCATTTTCTAATAGTGAGTTATTTACAACTCGTTGAGAATGGCCCTCAAAATTAAATATTTGGGTAAATCATAAGAACGCAAATATTTCTTTTTCTTTTAAAAAAAAAAAAAAAAAAGAACTTAAACAAATTTAATTTTTCATAAAACAGATATTTTTATGTCATGTTAAATAATATATTATATAGTATATTAGCGTAAAAAATTTAACTACTCTGGCAACAACAACGAAATGTCCATTTTGATTTCTTCGACAATCTGACAGATGGAAAAATAATTAAATTTTTAAGTAATGCATTTGCTACTTACACATGCATTTGCTAATTGGATATGAAATGTGATCCCATCCTGTTTTTTTAAGTATCAGCAGTATTTCTACACTTTTCAGTTTCAGTGCTGCAGAGCAGCGTTTATTTTATAATTAAAAAATACATATAAGAATTTGCTACCCACTTTTCAGTGGGACACATTTTTTTTTATGACAGGTTTATATTACATTTATTTTATTTATATTTTACAAATTTATTTATAAACAGGCACTATAAAGTATCTAGAAGATATTTCTTAAGTTCTTTTTTTTCATTTAAAGATCTTTCATGTTAATGATGGTTTGTGGGAGATCATTGAACAATCTTGGAACAACGCAATTTAATGTTCGCTCTCCGAAGTAATTTGTAATTCGGGGAACAAACAGGGAGCCCTTAGTTTTTAATCTAGTGTTGTGAGTGTGGGAAACTCTTTTTTTTATATTCCGGATCAACGAAGTGATCTACAATCAATTTGTAGTCACAAAGTTGTTTTACCGGCAGGACATTACAGAATTTAAAATAAACACCTTCGCCTAAACGACGATTTTAAAACGACACAACACGGCATAGTTGAATTCAAATCGGCAGTTGCGTACTGAGCGACGTCTACAAAAAAACTAATGGGTCAAAACGTAAAACAAGTTTAGTCGCCTTCTGTTTTATGCGCGTACGCGGTTTCTGGACTATTTTAAATTCTATAGCTCAGGGCATATCTGTGTGTTATTAATATGTCAATGTTATAATCACATTTAAGATTTGAATTGACTTTATATCCTTGAATATGATAAGATAAAATAGCTACCTGTTCAACAGAATCTGATGTTATGCAAAAAATATTAAATTGTCCGTCTGATAACTGATTACATTATCTGGCAGATAGCAAAACATTCAGTTGTTGTTGCGTGCTATTGTCAAACTGACAGTTTGAATCGCGGCCATTTTGTATTCAAATCAACATTGAACCATATTGAAGGTTAAAAAAGTGTTGTGCAGATTATTACATTCAACATTACCATTGTTTTACTGCAACTGAAGGTTCATAGGGCACTGCATTTGTACTATAATCATAGTGTGTCAGCGATCGTTAATTTGTAGGTAATACACGTTACACATGAAGGCATGACGGTCTTACGCTTCAAGTATCTGTCCAGAAACAGACCGTTCAGTGCCTATAGTCCTTAAAATAAAGCTTGATTAGAATGACAACTGTCAAACTAATTTCATTCGTGATGGGAAATTACTGATCACTGATCAAATCGATTTTCATGCAATCATGAAACTCTGTATCCGAAAATTGATATAAAAAACGAAAAAACAAGCCTATTATAGTGGTGTTTAACACAATTATTGACATAATCCATGTCCGGGACTCTGCCATTTGCGAATGTCAGCTAGATGAGGAAGATTTAAACCATATTTTTTTTGGATGCCCCATAAATGATTGTTATCCTGATTTCCTATCCGACCTCTCTGATATTAATATCCCATTCCCTATTCATATTCTAACTCTCCTGTCCCCACCCAATAAACGTGTATTTAAAATCCTATGTAAATATCTAGTTGTAAATGGTGTAAAGCTGTAAATATGTTTTATTATTATATGTATATATTATATTAAATACTAACATACTAACTTGTACATACTATATTACTAACACATGTGTATATATATTTAAAAAAAAACACAAAAATACTCGACACTGGCCAGAACACCCGAGTTGAGATGTGAAAAGGCCATGAAAAAACGAAGAAGAAGAAGAAGAAGAAGAAGAAGAAGAAGAAGAAGACAGATTAGATGACAAATCAATTTACAACGATCAATTTGTCCCATCTCTAACTTTTTTGCAAAATAATGTAACCTTGTAAGAACATCATTAATAATTATCTTTATTTTAGTTTTCTTTTTAGTTTTAGAGCTGATTTTATACATTAATGTTGATTTATGTTTTAAGCATTGTATTAAAAAAATTAATTAACACGCCAGATACAAATGATTTTTCGTGTGTCAATATAAATAACTCCTTTGAAGTTACTACAAAGTTATGTCGTCACTTTTTCTGACAACTGTCATTCTAATCATGTTACATTTTAAAGACTATAGGAAAATCGGATGTAAAAAATGTTTTCTTACACGCGGTAAAAATTGCTCCCGGCACTCACCCTCCTTTCAATATCTTTCTCAGTCTTTCCGCCCCTAGTAAACATACTCCCAAATATACAAAATCTTCTCCCTGATTTAGAATCCGTATTCCATCCTCTTTAATCTAGAATCTTATCCAATATATTTATTAATCTAAATAACTCCCCGAGGGTGAAATCCATATATGCTTACAAAAATTTTGACAAAATCAAAATACTTTTTATTCCAGTAAAGTTTAAAGGTTCTACATCGCAATAATTGAATGTCACAAGATTACAAGCATCGTACCTTCGTGACAAAAAATATTTAGATAGTTAAGCTGACATTTGATTACCAAGCAGTGCCCTATACACCAATGAATGCGATAGGGAAATGATGATGGTAAAATAATATGTAGGTACACAGTGAAAAAATGTAAAAATAAAACAAAATATGTAATTTTAAAATACATATTCGCAAAATGGACAAAACTGACACTATTAAAAATTGTTCGCACGAATGCAAGATGGACATAAGTCGAATAATAAATATTGACGCGAGATACAAAAATGCTTTCAATATTTCGAAAGATGTTTGGCAAATTAGTCAGTTGAATTCCAGTGAAATAGCAGCCTCAATAAGAAAAAAAGTGTCAGATATGCAGGTCAAAAAAGTGTCAGATATGCAGGTCAAAGAAGTGTCAGATATGCAGGTCGAAGAAGTGTCAGATATGCAGGTCAAAAAAGTGTCAAATATGCAGTTCATAAAAGTGTCATTAATACAAGTGATTGTTTTGTTGTTAATATTGATGTCCGTCAAAATCGACGCAGAGGGATTGCCCGAAGACGAACCGTGCCTGTTGGGGTCCTTTACGGACGTACAAAGTTGGGTGCAAGCGAACGGGGAGTTGCATCCATCTTTAAGTAAGTATTGCAGTACAAAAATAAATTTAAAAAATAAAATTTGTTTCAACAGAGAGGGAAAACATTTTGAGAAAGGATTGACGCCTAGGACTTTACTTATGACCTTTCATTTTTGCACTGAACTTCCTCATTAGGTGAATCAAAGCATAAATTAAGAGTTCAGTGGTTTTTTATTTGTATTTATACTGAACCAAAAAGATTTTATTATATCTCGTATTATCTATTTGTCAACGGGTGTACCTCAGGGTACCCTTTTGGCACCCCTGCTTTTAATTTAGTTAATTTACGATTTTGCTAAATCATTCTCTACGTCTCGCTTTTAGCTATTCGCGGACGACAGCAAAATTCTCAAAATAACTCAAACTTTACAAAACTGCTTTCTTCTTCAATCAGACATTAACTCTTTTAACCAATGTAAAGTCAATAAATTAGAATTAAATATTAAAAAATGCAAAATAATGCATTTCATAGAACAAAACAACCGATTTAATTCAAGTACCTAATAGGAAACTCCAAAATTGATGTAGTTAAGTCCATCAGAGATTTAGGAGTTGTTTTGGACTATAAAATGACATACAACGAGCGTATAGATAAAACAGTAAATAAATCACTGAAATTACTTGGCTTCATTAACAGAATATCCTCAGATTTTACTAATGTCCGTACAATCAAAACTCTTTATTGCTCATCTGTTCGCCCTTTTCTAGAATATGCCTTCTAGAATTGTGGTCTGGTCTCCATTGTATGTCAATCGCATAAATCACATAGAATCAGCCCAACGTCTCTCGCTTCAAAAAGTAGCGCGGATGCTTGGACTAGAGAGAGGTAATTATTCTTATGCCGATGTACATAGAGTCCATGTTAAATATTTCTAGTCTACAAAAACGTAGAACTAATATTGATTCCATATACATTTTCGGAATACTAAATGGTATAATCGATGTGCCATTATTATCGGGACAGGTAAAATTCTATATTCCGACTCCCAGTAGCTCAATCACAAATAACTATCGACATGCTAATAAGCGACGTGATAACAATTTCTAACCATGGTTGTTTATCGTATTCGCGATCACAGCAATTGCGCAAATCAATACAGTGATGATTTAGATTTATTTTATACCACGCCGCTGATGATCAAGTCCTGCGCTTTTAAAAAGAATGAACAATTAAAAATTCAAATAATGATTAGTTCTTCTTTTTTGTTTTAACTCTTTACTCTTGTGGGTAAAATTAAATTTCAAATTCATTATTGTTTAGTATTAATAATTATATAAACCACGAAGTAAACTTTTTAACTTTTCTTTTAAAGCACATTCTTTTTTTTTCTCTTTTTTTTCTTATCATCTTTTTTTTAAAACTGCGATTTTCTTTAACATACATTTCTTTTATATGGGCAAATATTTATATTGGTTACAGATATAATATTTATTTTTTTATTTAAATATACTGTATCGGACATCGCCGCGCGTGCGGTGAGGGAACGTACAACGCGGCCTGTGACGCGGCGAACGAGCGCCAAACATTAGGCACCGACACCAAGCCGAGCGGCCCTTTTGCGGGCGCCCAGGCGAAGATGGTAGCTGCACGGGGAAAATGGTGGGAATGACCACGGAGAGGCGGTCGAACCCCCGGCCGCGACTGAAGCTTCCCGAGTGGCCGCTAGGGCGACGAATGGCGCTCGGACGAGAGTGTGCGGTGCCAGTGTTTCTATGTCAATATTTGTATGTAATGTTTTCCTGTTTATTTTCGGCTAGGAGTCTCGATTTGTAATCTAACTAGCTGCCCCTTAAATAAAGACGGTTAATTATGTCACTCGCAGGGGCAGAAGTAAGAATATCGAGACCCTAGCCACATATTTGTATCAGATTGCGGGGAAACAGACCCTGTCAAATCCTCTTATAACTCATGTCACCCTTTTTCTCAGTATGTAGGACCTTTCCCTGTATCATTTGTACATTAAATAAGATACGGGGAAGAGGCCTACATACTCTTTTTATATGTCAAACTCATCTCGAGGGAGTTATTAGATCTCATAAGCATAAGTGTAAAAACAATATATGAAATTGTCCAGCCAATAGGAGAGCGTGCTACGGCGTAAGCCGGGAAAGTCCGACCCCTTCTCACTCTCCCTTACGGCCTATGTATGCTGTCTCGTACCGTGCCCGACTGCGGCACGGTACAAATTTCTTAATAGAACCCCTGCTTTTGTCATGAATAAATTGTGTATAGTGTATAAACCAAGACTGTGTTTTATTGTATCTACGCCCTCTCCGCCTTCGATGTCGCCGCCTGCCCCTTCTGAAGAAGAAAACTGAAGCCTCAGCCTGAAGAAAGCTATCACCCGATAGCCGGACAAATAGCAGCTCCAGACCCACCTCCTATCTACAGTTCAACTGTATGCACGGCGAGGTGTCGTGTATATATACTGTTTACCATTTTATACTTTTCACGATGTTTTTGTTATTTTTTAATATTATGCTAATTTTTTTTCACTTGTTTTATTGTAATTATGTAAAAGGTTCACATAACCGTAAATAAATTAACAAATAAATTTATATATTTTTTTGGTATTATGAATAGCTTTTTTAACTTCTAAGATTTCCAAGTTGTCTAATTTTATTTTCAACATGAAGTACTTTGAATCCAGTGTCTTTATTGAGGTTATGATTATTTTCTATCAGATGGTTTGCGAATTCAGAAAAAATATTATTATTTAGACCTTAAGTGTTCTTTTACTCTAATATTAAAGTTTATTTTAGTTTTTATAATTTAGATAGACGTGTGGGGCGGTCCATTCTCTCTGCCTACCCCTACGGGGAAAATGGAATGATGGTAGTAGTAGTAGTAGTAGCAGATTCGGGGACTTTGTCTTTGTGATTTTTGAACAATGTTCCTAGCTAATTATTAGTTGTGTAGATTGCAGGTTTAGGTAAAAACATGGTCGTTTTTATTTATTTTATTTTGATAAATTAAATTTATAATTGTATTTTCAATTCAGCCCAGTGAAAACTTCAAAATGCCTATGTTTATTATTTATTTGTTTGCGCAGATGAATCCATCAGCATGGACATATCTTCGAATCCGGGGAAGGTGTACGAGCTTCGTCTGATGCTGGTCAATAGTTCTGCGGTCAACATAAACCGCTCTGAGTACGCGCAGCTTCAGAACTGGTATCCAGAACTTCTCCTGCCGGGGTGGACGCTGCCCTTCACCCTGGAGCGTCTGGAAGCGACGGTCTTCCTCAGCCTGGCCAGAAACGGGCTCGACAGGTAATGACAATTTACCTAGCACGCGGGCTGCTCAACTATCTGGGCTCGGGGAGGCGATTGAGTAATAGATATGAGTGGAGACTCTAGAGACCCGATGCGTTTTCCGTTCGGAATGCTTCGGAATCCACCCGAAGCCACTTCGTAAACAACATGTGTAACTATCGACGTGCTAATAAGCGACGTGATAACAATTTTTCACCATGGTTGTTTATCGTATTCGCGATTCGGAGAAGTAGCGTGGATGCTCGGACTAGAGAGAGGTAACTATTCTTATGCTGATATAGAGTCAATGTTCAATATTTCTAGTCTACAAAAACGTAGAACTAATATTGACTCTATATATAGGTGTCCCAGACTATAAGCGCAATTTTTTTTTTACAGATTGAGACACGCATACCCTTCCTCTTTAGATTTGCGAACATATAAAGCCGGCAACAGTTTTCCATCCCAGTGGACAGTTACAGTATCTGGTACATCGTTTTGAAAATTAAGCTACTGCGCGCTGTTTTCGCTTATCTCTACGAATTCTTTGGATGGAGGACTTGCTTATAAGAAATTCGTCAGTGTTGTGGCCAAGTGCTTCAATAGTTGCTTCAATAATAAAGACAGAATCTCTCAAACTTAACTGACACCTGTCTAATGCCGCCACCAGTTTCGGAGTAACGAAATTTTTCTTCACAGAAGTTTTAATAGTATCGGGCTGTTTCCTCTCAATTGGAATGGACAAATCTTCTTGTAAGTCCGTTACTTCAGAATCAGAATATGAAGTTTCTTGTAATGGCTCATGAGAAGACGTAGAGAGTGTTATGGATGACAAATAAGTGGCCAGCCGCTTTTGCTCCTGGATATTTCTAAGAGTCGCCTTTTCCTCCTTTTCGGTCAATTTTTTGTCCACTCCAGCTAAATGACCGGGTCGTCCTGGCTCTCTCTGCTTTTGTAAGAAAATCTTATCTTCATTTATCTATATTAATTGAAACGCATCGGCATGTGCAATATCAAACATTTTTTTTGTATTTGTAACAAACTCTTGTCGACGCTGCTCAAACACATCTTGAATTTTGTTTGCATCTTTTTGCAAATTTCTCCAATCTTGGCAACAAGTTAGGTAAAGATTTAGTCGGTATACGCGCCTTTTCCCAATAAATAATGCACTCACGAATAGTAAGATTTGCACTTTCATTGACGCTTAAATTGACTTTGCGAATATTATAAAATAAAACCGCCAGCACTTGTCCATTAGAAGGAAGTTTAGAACCTGTAATTTGATGTTTCATATCCCCAACCAAAAATATTTCCTTTTTAGAACTGCGTAACTCCACAGACATGTTGACACAACGAAAGCAATGCGTTCACTAATATAAACAAACACGATATAACAAGCACATTAACACTTAGTTCGCGCGCGCCGTACTATGTAAGTTCTGACAAGTTCCGATGCAAGTCGGCACGGGTTGCCGTGATTCAATTTACGTGAAATTTTATTTATAAGTGTTTTGACATCATTCAAACAAAATTAGAGGGTATGCATTGAAAAAATAAAACTTTAATTTTTCTGGGACACCCTAATATATATGTAAGTTCGGCATACTAAATGGTATAATCGATGTGCCATTATTACTGGGACAGGTAAAATTCTATATTCCGACCCCCAGTAGCTCAATCACAAATAACTATCGACGTGCTAATAAGCGACGTGATAACAATTTCTCGCCATGGTTGTTTATCGTATTCGCGATCACAATGGAACATTCGTGAACACCTTATATTAAATGTCGATATATTAAGGTTTCGCGACGTATAATCCTGCTGCGCAATCACATATTTGAATTTCACCGTTGCAAACGTGGAAAATATTCCAAAACTGCTATTTTAAATTATTTATTATTTATCATGCTATTCATTGCATTTAGCCGGCGGTTGGCAAGCCAAATGTCAATAAAAGCAGTCGACATAGTAATTGTAATTTAATTTTCACTTTTTTGTATTAGATACTCCTTGCTACTCGTATTTTGCAAACGCAATATATTGTATTATTTTTTGTAGTAAACGCCGATTTTTCGCCAGTGAACTGTATTTATTTATAAGGAAAAAACAAACCGACACGATCGTTGACTTAGAGATTACTCACGCGTTGAGTTATGACTGCGATAACTTACGCATGTTCATTATTGTTCATTGTGATCGCTCAAATGCTTAGCATGTTTTTAAGCACGTCGATAGTTATTTGTGATTGAGCGAACACAAATGGAACACAAATCCTTCTACTTGTTCAAGACATTCGTTGTTTACATTTATTATGCAATCACAGACCGACAACCAATAAATGAAATACTCTTTTTTTTTTATACATACGCCCAATGGGCATTTTTAAGGACATATTTATACATCTAAAATTATTATAAAGGAAAGTAGAAAGACTTAATGGTATATAGTAGACTCGGTGGGAGTGGAGGCGGGAGAGAGGTGTTTATAATTGAATTTGATTCAGTGATTGTTTGAAAGAAGACAACTTGTTATTAAAGAAATCAAGACTGGTATGTTTATTGGCAGACCTGAGAATTCTGGGCATAGGGGAATGGAAACCATAGTTAGTTCTATGGTTATCGGTATGAAAGAATAAGTTTTGTCTGAGGTTTCTAGTTGGGATATTTCATTTTATTGCGCTCAGTAGTTCAGGCGCATCAAAGAGTTAATTGAGAATTTTAATAGGACTAGAAAGTCAGATTTATTTCGACGGTTTCGAAGAGAAAATATATTTAAGGTAGTTTCTAACTCATTATACGTATATTGGTCTCTGGATAAGCCCAACCTCCAGCCTGTCTTTCTTAAAAATCGATGTTGAACTGATTAAATATTTTTGATGTGAACATCATAATATTTATTTATTTATTTGACTTTTTATACATAATGTTATTTGTACATTGGCGGGCTTATTGCCAAATGGCAATTTCTTCCAACCAACCAATAATATAAAAAAAATATTTTTATAATTCAAGTTACAGAACATATTTAATAGAAAATAAGTATTAAAAAGATAAAGAGATATAAAAATACAAATAAACGTATTTGTTTCTAAATGGCCTTAGCCTTGATTTAAATCAAAACTATTACTCAATGGGAAAAGGGAAAAAAGAGGAAAAAGAAAAGGAGGAGAGATTAAGGAAGAGAAAGGAGATGTTTCTTCAGATGTGATTTAAACAGAGATAATGTAGTAACATCTTTGATGGTGGATGGGAGATTATTCCGCAGTCGAGCCGCATGGACACTATATGAGTTAGAGAAGAAAGAGGAATTGTGGATGGGTATTAAGAGAGTGCCTTGAGAATTAGAACGAAGAGGTAAACCATGAACTGATAAGCGTTGAAATTTTTCACGCAGGTATATAGGAGCGTTAGGACTATGAAGTACATTGAACAGAAGTGAGAGGGAGTGACAGTCTCTCCGCTGTCTAATTTTGAGCCATTTCAGTTGCCTACGATAATCAGAAATGTGGTCACATTTCCTAAGACCAAAAATGTACCTTATGCATGTATTCTGAAGTCGTTCGAGTTTATCGAGTTGCTCACAGCTTAAATCAGTCATGGAAACATCAGCGTAATCTAGAATGGGTAGTAGTAATGCTTGTACAAGGGTGCATTTAGTATTAATGGGTAATAATTTTTGCAACCTTCTAAGTGAGTGTAGACTGAAAAATATTTTGCCGCTTAATTCATTAGTACGAGCTCGCCAGCAGAGATGTTCATCCATTTGTACTCCGAGATTTTTTACGGATTTCCTGTATTGAATATTGGTACCATTGACATTAAGAGGATTAAGTGAAAATACGTCTAACTTACTAGGCAATTTTTGACTACCCGCAAACATAATTTGTGTTTTAGATGGGTTTATCAGTAAACCATACCTTTTTGTCCATGTTGACACGCAATTTAGTGTATTAGACATCGATATAATAATATGAAGACATAAGACAAACATTAATAAACATAAACATTAGAAGACATTGATGGCGTAGCCCATATACTACAGTAAAAGTAAGATAGTTCATGTTGAGTGTCGATAGCAGGCGCTACTCAGGATCGATTTTGTGGTGTTGCAAAATTGAACGGTGCTTATCAACCCTTCCGGGCCCAAGGGGGGTATCAAGGGTACCCCAGATAACATATTTTTTTTGATAACTTTTTTATAAATCATCGTATTGATTTAATTGTTCGCATAATCTTACCCCATAATGTTAAGAATGTACCAAAATATAATAATTCTTTCAATAATAATTCACATATGTCTTGGCTTCCCCCCCACAAACAAACCCTGCGAGAAAAAAAAAAGTGGTTACAAACGGTAAGTTGTCGTACGGAAAATTCAAATTTACTTTAAACCGATACTAGATACTATATAGTAAAAAAAATGCAGGGTTCAGTCTCCGTTTCTCAGAATTCACCGTTTATTCTCTATTTGTGTTAATTTTAAGCAAGCCATCCCGTTTATTCAACTTTTGCCAGTAGCTGACTGTCAAATAACAATAAGAGATTGTTTTTTTGGTCTGCTACCCCTGTATATAATTACTTGTCGCTAGATAGGTCCGTTAGGCTTGTCGCTTGACCAGCAGGACGCCCAATCGCTTGTCGGTCGCTTAAGCCCCGCGCCCGCCGGCGCCACCGCGCTAGGCCTGCACCCTGGACGAGCCCTAAAATGTAACTATGAAGCACACAGTCGGTGCTACAAAAATTCATTTGATTTTCAGGATACCTCTCTTCTACCTGAACAGCAACGGGACGAGCACGGTGCACTTCCGCGAGCTGCGATTCCTCTCCTTCTTCGGGAACAACTTCGGCCAGAACTCGGCGATGCAGAGGACCAGCAGAGAGTACGTCGTCATGTTCAACGCCGACGGCTTTACGGAGCTGCCCAAGAGCAACGGCAACTTCGACATGAATCAATTAGGTGAGTTCGCAGTGGCGCATAAGAAGCCTGGGCCTGGGTGGTATTCTGAATCTTCTCTACCCCCTAGAGAGTGATTAATTTGGGGATTTTTATTTTTTACAAGCGTTTACACTTTGCCTCATATCTGGCAACGCTGATGATCAAACCTTAAATAAAAATGAACACGTGAAATCAAACATGTGATCCAAAACACTTGATTAAGTTGACCAAATTGTATTCGTTTTTAACAGTTTTATACATAATTTGACGTTTAATCATCAGTGTGGCCATTGTATAAAGAAAAAATTAGCAGTACGTTAAAATTAAATATCCTCAAATAAACCTCTCTCTAGGGGGTACAGAAGATTAAGAATACCATCCCTGGGCTACAGTGGCGAATGGTGATTTTATTTACAGGTAAGCTATAAAAAATGACATAAATTTGTACCTACATAGGAGGTTCATAATAAAATGTAAGTATTATATACTATAAATTGATATTTTTCTGTGGTTCTGTGTGATACAACAACTCTCATCCATGAAATCAACTCAAACTATGTAACTTCGTGATATATTATATTATATAGATATATTATCCATTACTTTAATATATAATTCATTAAAAAATAATAAAAAAATACCACTATGAATTCAGTCGATGTTAGGTATTAAATTGAAATGTCAACTGGCCGCATTGTTCTAGTAATTACTAGTGCTAAAAACGGCCGCGTGGAGCGCTTTATGTCCCGCAATATGACGCATGAAAGTAATTATGGTCTTATGTCAAAAGTACCATGTCAAAGAAAAATAGTCCTTAAGAAACAATGTTTGAAATACTGTTTTCCAAATCAAGAATCTTCAAATAATTTGTGTAATCTGCAAGTTTAATCTAGGAGAAACCCGCACTGGGGTTAAGACATTAAAAATATAGTATACTTATTTGTATGAAAATATAAGCTGGAATAATCGGCTAGTTTCTTGGCTCACCGCAGGCGCTGGGCGCGCTTTATTAATATTTATATTTATATTAGGATAAAAATACAAACGGTGGAAATGATTTAAAATAAATGGTAATTATTTATTTGTTTTTCTGTAAATAAAGTTACAATAAAACATTATTATGGTAAGTCAAATATAATGGTAAGCTGTGCATAATCACTTCTATACACGGTTCGCCCCTGCTACACACTATTAAAACTAATTAATTTTACTACATTTGTACATCCGTATTTTTGGCATGCGACTAATCTGCGCTTCATCTATGGCCACACTGATTATTAAACGCCAAATAAATTTTACTTTTTGATTATTTTATTTTTTCAACAACGTTTGATTATGTCCAAATGCTTGCAGACTGGCTGGATTTCCTCCCTAGGGAGTTGTTCGTATTTAAATTTATTTCAACAGAGAGGGAAAAAGTTTTTGAGAAGGGAACATGGAAGTCTAGGCATTTACAGGGCTTATGACCTGCCATTGGCTGGTTTAAGTGGCCACTTTACACACTGTGTAACATTCATGGATGTTCAAACATAGGCAGAATGGTGAATGTTACACAGTGTGTAAAGTGGCCACTTAAACCAGCCAATGGCAGGTCATAAGCCCTGTAAATGCCTAGACTTCCATGTTCCCTTCTCAAAAACTTTTTCCCTCTCTGTTGAAATAAATTTAAATTTTATTTTTTAATTAAACAACAACAACAACAAACCATCGCGCCGTTTCCCCGTAAGGGAAGGCAGAGAGGATAGAACGCCACATCACTCTATCTTTGCATACAGATCTCGCTTCCTCTACATTCATACATCTTTCATGCACGCGCGCCGTTATTCCGACTTTTGACATGTCCATCTTCGAGTATTTGTTGGATTTGGTCATGCCGTGTCTTTCTCGGTCTTCCTCTATTTCTGCATCCATCAACATTCGCATTGTAAATATTCTAAGCCGTTCTTTCGCTGTCCATTCGCTCTACAGGTCCAAACCAGCGCAGAACTACATTCTTGATTTTGTCGATAATGCTTGTCTCAGCCTCACATAAGGTACGGATCTCAACATTGTGCATCTATCGTACATAATTTTACCACACATTCGCCTGAGAGATGGCATTTCGACGTACGTTAATTAATGTTAGCAAATATTAGTATTTAACCACTTATCGACTTTTAATGCCTATCGGTTTCGAAACGTACTCGTCTCTTCGTCAGGGCACTCACTACACCACCATGCAAATACTAAAATACACTTTTACCTTAATCATCACCGTGGTAAACATGGTATTTATGAAAAAATACATAAATAACACGCAGAGTTGAAGAAGATGCAAACACCACCATCTCCGAAAATGCACTAAAATGAAGTAAATAGCATTTAGTGATATGTTGCAGAGTGTGTGGGGTGGGGTAGGAAGGGGAGGGGCTAAGAAGCTGAACGTTATACGAAGGGTTAATTTTTAAATAAAAAATGGGCTATATTGAAAAATATTTGATTATTTCATCACCATTCCCTTTCCGCGTCTAATAGTGCATAGGGCACTGCATTGGTACACCAATCGCAGTGTATCTTGTTCATCTTTGTTACATGAAGGTAAGATGATCCGTTTTACGCTTCGGGTACCAGTCCAGGGATTATGAAAAATTCTAGTGTGAAAACAAATTTTTAAATAAATATTTCATATCAAACGTGTCGGGAATCGAAACCGAGACCTCTTGCGTGGTAGGCAAACGCGCTGACCACTACGCCGCGAGGCCATTTGATTAATTATTAGGGGAATATTATTTTTCAAAGCTTTATTTGCTTTTTTTATTATTTTTTTAACTTTTTGTACATAATGTTATTTGTACATTGGCGGGCTTATTGCCAAATGGCAATTTCTTCCAACCAATCAATAAAAAAATAGTTTTATTTTAATAATTCAAGTTTTAGAATATATTTAATAGAAAATAAAGATTAAAAAACTAAAGACATATAAATAGAGAAATAAACGTATATGTTTATAAATTACCCTTAATCAAAACTATTACTCAATAGGAAAAAGGAAAAAAGAGGATAAAGGAAAGAGGAAAGGAGGAGAGATTAAGGAAGAGAAAGGAGATGTTTCTTCAGACGTGATTTAAACAGAGATAATGTAGTAACATCTCTGATGGTGGATGGGAGATGATTCCACAGTCGAGCCGCATTATATGACCGCACTATATGAGTTGGAGAAGAAAGAGGAATTGTGGATGGGTATTAAGAGAAGCGTTGAAATTTTTCACACAGGTATATAGGAGCGTTAGGACTATGAAGTATTGAACAGAAGTGAGAGGGAGTGATAGGCTTTTCAAAGCGTCAAATATTAATTAAAACGTTTGATCACAATGTTAATGCTTTAAACATAAATTAAATTTAACATTCTTTATAAATCAATTAATTGTGTGTTATATGAAAAATCTGCCCAACGCTATTTTTTTATTTCAGGTAATACAAACTGGGTCAACGATTTGAAAAACTTGAACCTTCCGGAACTCCTCGAATTGGACCTGAGAAACTGCAGCATCTTCACTCTCAAGCCCAACACGTTCGAGTCCCTACCGAGCTTGCGTCGGCTCTACTTATCTCACAACAAGATTTACCAAATAACCGACGGGTGTTTCTCTGGCCTGTCGGAGCTGGTTCACCTGGACCTCAGCTACAACACGATACCGGAAAACGAAGACAAAAGTAAGGACGTCATTGACGGTATGAGCATGGGGAATAAAATATTCGAACCTTTGAAGAAACTGGTGTCGTTAGATTTTTCTTTCACGAAGATCGTACAAACGTGCGCCAAAGTGTTCGGCTTTCTCGGGCCCACCGTGCAAAGGCTGTCCGTTTGCTACACGCGGTTCCCGAAAGTGGGCAGAGGCCTATTTACAAACACAACCATGAAGTACTTGGATATTTCTGGCAATTTCGCTCTGGACGGTCTCGGTATCGAGGTGTTCAGCGGGATCGAAACTTCGCTCGAAATCCTGTTCGCGAACCGCGTCGGGATACACGACATCACCTTCATCTGGCGGCTGGCGCGCTTGAAAGTCCTGTCGATGAATAACAACGACATTTCGACAATCGAAGACATCAAGTTCGCGAATCTAAAGAACTTGATGATCCTAGATCTAAACAACAACAGAATCACGAACTGGAACAGCCCGATACTGTATAATCTGAGGAACCTGCACATTCTACGGCTCGCTTCGAACAATTTGAACAACATGACGCCGAGGATGCTGGAGGACTTTAAATCTGTACAATTCGTGAGTCTGGCGAACAACGGCTTCGTATGCAATTGCAACTTGAAAGGGTTCTACTATAAAATCACGGAAAACGGACTGAGCAGCCTCGAACGGGAACTCGAAATATACCCGCACTGGTTCATCAACGAAACCGACAATTCCTCGCATCTCCCGGGGCACGAAAACACCAGCTTCTCGGATGTGAGCGAGGGAATTTTATTCCACAACGCCTTCGTTTATTACAGCAAGGTTCTGGAGACGCGGAACAGAAATTTCAACAAGCTAAACGACTCTGAGATGTACAACTTCACGGAGCATCCGTTGTTCCCAAGCTTGGACGATGGTATGCCGAACTTCGAACATTTGCTGAACTTCTCCACAAACCTCTTGGACAAGATGGACGACCCGTATCTTTGCAAGGAGTATAAAACCAACAAGCCGAGTAACTATTACGGCATCGCAGAGTGCCAGAAGAGTTTGAAGTCGAAAAAGGACCGGAAAGAAATAGACGACTCGATGCATCTGGTGCTGTTCTTGATAGCGCTGGCGCTGGTTGTGACTCTGGGCGCGTTGGCCTTCTGGAAAAGATGGTACATAAGATATTTCTTCATGATGTTGAAGAATGCGGCTGTTTTGAGCGTCATGGGGAAAGACAATAACATAAATGGTAAGCTTTTTATCAAAACCTCATAATCCTATCGTAATATTAAAATAATTTACAAAAAACATTGACTATTTCCTAGTAATAAATTATACGCAGAGAGTGGACTCCTAAGTTTTAGAAAATTATATTTATTTCAGTGCCTGAAATATGCTTACTTGAATAGGGAATTGTTTAGTAATAATTATAATCGTATTAGCAATAGATCCGATAGTGTACTGTCAGTTCCAGGTTGCAGAACTAAGTTCGCACAGAGGCACTCCTCACATGTTGGTCCAAGATCCTTCAATCTTCTAACTAAGGAACTACAAAACATTAAATCACTGGTACAGTTTAAAGCAGGTTCGAGGTCTTGGATTAGCATGGAAGGAATAGATAGACATATTCAACAAAAAAAAATGCATACTGCAACTAAATCATGTTTTCGTAATATCAGCATATGTTAATTTGGTTTTTCTTTTCTTTTCTTTTCATGGTCATGTCATACCATATTTATATGCTATAAACTTTTTAATAATTAAAAGGAATGGCCCACGCTCAGACGCTGAAGTCTTTGTGGGCATTTTTTCCAATTCATGTTATAGCTTAATTTTAAGATGTATTTTTCCAAAGTGTATTTTTGTAATTATATATATGTATGGAAAATAAACAAATAAAAAAAAATTGTAACAAAAAATCATCATTCCTCTTCTTTCTTAAGAAATCAAATCAAAACCCATAAAACCCGTGCGCTGGAGCACCTGGATTGCGCCGCGTCAAACTACAAACGCAAACGCTCCCCACTGTGGCCAAGCACTCAGTCATTCGATATGTCATTACAAACATGTTTGTGCAAGAAGCAAGATAGCTTAGTGGTTATAAAGTGAGTTTTTACGATGTTTTTAGATACGGAAAAGGTCTTCACATACGACGTGTTCGTCAGTTATTGCGACGAGGATCGGCCGTGGGTGCTAGAAGAATTACTACCGGAGGTGGAAAGCAACACTCCGGTTAGCGTTTGTCTTCACGAGAGAGATTTCCAGGTAAGGATGCTTATTTAATCTTTCCTCACTGCCATGACCGAGGGTGACCCTTGCCAAAGGAGCTTTTCACCATTTACGCATTAACATGTATTAAGAATGTGCCAGCGTACCCACCACAAACCGCACACCACATCTGAGGACATAAGTCACCTTGGCGGTGCCCACATACAAGGGGGAATTGCCCGTTACCGAACGAGAAAAGCTGACCGATGGAGCTCTCTGTATTCTGGTAGCTAAAAGGCCATCCAGAAGTACATAACATGTACTTCATTTGATTAAGGAAAAGATGGAACGTCTTTCACTAGAGCCTAAAAAACTCTATTTTTTCGCTTAAAAACGAATGACCAGAATCCGATTCGACCATCCAATGTTAAGGATCTGGGCGTTAGATTAGTGAGCACCCTATCATTTCATGAACACATATAGTGGTAATGCATTGAAGATGTTAGGATTTGTTTTGCGTACTGCCAGGGTTTTTGAAAATACCCGCGGACTGAGAACTCTTAGACTCGAGAGTGGCTCGATGTTTTTGGGACCACATGAACTGAAGTACTCTCTTATGATAGAGATAATCCAAAAAAAGTTTCTGAGACATCTCTACATGAGAGAGTGCGAGTATTATCCTTGGCTCTACCCGACCGAGTTTCTTCAGGGTATGCTCGGCTACAACAGTTTAGAGACTAGAAGGAATGTGCATTGACTACACATTTTTATTGATTGTTGCGCAGTATGGTCGATAAGCCTGAGATTATGATGAGAATTGGTTTGTATGCTCTTGACCTAAGACAGCGTCAGCATAAATTGTTTTTATATTCCGATATACGGGACCGCCCTGCCTGTTGAAAGGGCTACCGCTATGCTGAACAACATCGTTCTGGATGTTGATCTGTTCCATGTATCCGAAGGGGTTTTGCGAAGCAGGATTCTCCTACTACTTTGACATGAGTCTCTTTCACGTATTTTATTCTTATTTATATTATGTACGTATTGAATTTATGTTTGTAATGCATATGTTATATTTGAAAAAATGAATTGAATTGAAAAAAATTGAATTGAAAAAAACGGAATTGAATTCTTCACCAACTGAGATATAATTGATTAGACGTGGTCGATTCGCATTAAAAGTCTTGTAATTCCTTTTGGAAGCCACCAGATCTTATTAAAAGCACTCACCACATACCCGAATTCGTTTTAAAGACTGGGTGTCTTTCTTCGGATTCACTCAAACAAGCGAGCATTATATTTTATTGCGAATTGATAATATTTCTTCCTCTACCAACCAAATTCAGTGAGGAAAAGCGCGAACAAATATTTACATTTACAACTTTTAATGTCCCTTTCACTGTCGCTCTAAGCCCCCTCATCGTCTACAAGGGAGGGACAAGGGGAAGTATAAATAAAATAAATAAACAAATCCACCACCCATTTCAAACCCCCTTATGTCGACAGTGATAGGAAACGTTGGTTACTACTCTCTGGAGCACCAGGACGCCCCCAGGTGACCCTCAAGGCCGGTCACCGGCGGCGCACCCAAAAACAGCAGACTTACCCAAAGACTACTGGTTGCTGATCAACTTTTGTCACCACTCAAAGAGGGAAATAATAAATGTGTCTACCCACCCTAATTTTACCGGACCAAGTAGATTGGCAAAATCAATCATCTTTAGAATAATAGTATAATTGATTCTAATAAAGTTTTGGGGTTTTCAGGTTGGACTATCAATTCTGGAGAATATAATATCTTGTATGGACCGATCTCGCACTCTTATGATGGTCGTGTCGAATCAATTTTTATTGAGTCACTGGTGCCAATTCGAGATGCATCTTGCTCAACACAGGTACATTATTTCACTTTTCATTTCTTCAATGTTCCTAATCAAAATACATTACGCGTACCAAACAGACGTCACACCATAGAATTATAATCAGGGGGGGGCTGCAGGGAGCTTGGGCGAGCCTCTCGTTAAATTTGACTTGGGCCGACGAGCCCCTTGTTAAATTAAGAGAAATCAATATTCTCAGCTCAAAGTACATAAATGCTATTTCAGTGGATGCTTTAAATGTATTATAAAACATAACGGTTTTAACGATGGTTTTGCTCTTACATAGAAAAAAGACTTCAAACCATAGTTGCAGTTGGGTTTGTATCTTTATTTAAATATGTCCTCTCAGGAGTTCCCCAGGGATCGATTCTAGGTCCTCTTCTTTTTAATATTTACATAAATTATATTTTTTACTGCTTTGAATTGGTCTTTTTTCCCTGTACGCTGACGATATGAAACTAATTACTAAAATTAAATCTTAAGAAGATATTGACAACCTCTAAAGAGAATGTCTCCAAATGCTACAAAGTGACCTTTACCAGAAATAAGATAGTAATACCATCCTTTTATCTTATAAATGCATGCAAAATTACTGAAGTAGACTGTATTAATGACATTGGAGTATTTAAATTTATTTCAACAGAGAGGGAAAAAGTTTTCGAGAAGAAATTTGGAAGTCTAGGCATTTACAGGGCTTATGACCTGTCATTGGCTGGTTTAAGTGGCCACTTTACACACTGTGTAACATTCACCATTCTGCCCATGTTTGAACATCCACATTTCCTCAACTCTTCCATCTGTTGACTTTTGTGAAGTGAAAGAGCTGAAACCTTTATCACGTGGGTGAGATTCATCCGGCTGAACCAAATCACCTACTAGGCAACGCCTGGAAACAATTTTCCAATTTTTATACTTCTTCTTTTACCAGGTAGTAATTCAACAATGTTTGATTATGTCCAAATGCTTGCAGACTGGCTGGATTTCCTCCCTAGGGAGTTGTTCATATTTAAATTTATTTCAACAGAGAGGGAAAAAGTTTTCGAGAAGAAATTTGGAAGTCTAGGCATTTACAGGGCTTATGACCTGTCATTGGCTGGTTTAAGTGGCCACTTTACACACTGTGTAACATTCACCATTCTGCCCATGTTTGAACATCCACATTTCCTCAACTCTTCCATCTGTTGACTTTTGTGAAGTGAAAGAGCTGAAACCTTTATCACGTGGGTGAGATTCATCCGGCTGAACCAAATCACCTACTAGGCAACGCCTGGAAACAATTTTCCAATTTTTATACTTCTTCTTTTACCAGGTAGTAATTCAACAATGTTTGATTATGTCCAAATGCTTGCAGACTGGCAGATGGAAGAGTTGAGGAAATGTGGATGTTCAAACATGGGCAGAATGGTGAATGTTACACAGTGTGTAAAGTGGCCACTTAAACCAGCCAATGACAGGTCATAAGCCCTGTAAATGCCTAGACTTCCAAATTTCTTCTCGAAAACTTTTTCCCTCTCTGTTGAAATAAATTTAAATATGAACAACTCCCTAGGGAGGAAATCCAGCCAGTCTGCAAGCATTTGGACATAATCAAACATTGGAGTATATTTGGATAAAAAATTAACAGATAAAGAACATATATAGAAGACAGTAAGCAAAGCTTACAAAACATTGGGCTTTATAATAAGAGTCTGTAAGCCTTTTAACAATCCACAGACATTAAAAACACTTTATTTTGCACATGTACGCAGTATTCTTGAATATTGTTCCACTGTCTGGTCTCCTCGATATTTCAAATATATTTAGAGAATAGAAAGAATTTAAAAAAAAAAATTTGAATCACCTAAACTATCGTCAATATTTACATTTCAATAACTATGAAGAAGCTGCAGTACATTATAAAATCGATATCTTACAATCTAGAAGAATCATCGATGATTATAATTATTCTTATGCTGAAATAGAGTCAATGTTAAATATTTCTAGTCTACAAAAACGTAGAACTAATATTGACTCCATATATATGTTCGGCATACTAAATGGTATAATCGATGTTCCATCATTACTGGGACAAGTAAAATTCAATATTCGGACTCGTAGATTGAGAAACAATGAAGTACTGTTCATCGATCAGCATAGAACAAACTATGGCCTAAATTCTCCAATGACCCGCTTTTGTCGTATTGTTAACTCAAGACAAGATCTGGACTTTTTTGGTTTAAGTTTACAACGATTTAAACGAGCACTAAATAAATAGTCCAGATCTTGTCTCGATGTCCCTTATGTTTGTCAATGCTTCTTTCTTTTTTAAAAATGTTTTAAACTATTCTTTTATTGTAATATTTAAACCTTATAAATTGTATACATGGACAGTGTCCGCTAATAAATAAATAAATGATACCGTCTTCCTTTACAAAATATGTAATAATAACTTAGATTGCCCTCAACTGCTTTTAATTATTATGTATTAGTGTTTTAGATAGTTAGAACAAAATGATACACCTCCCCATGAACGGTAACGTGAGAGGAGGACGACCGAGGAAGACGTGGCATGATCAGATAAACCAAAATCTTAAGTCTGGTCATGTCAAAAGCAGACAGAACCAAAGGGCATGTACGACAAGATGTATGAATGTGGAAGAAGCTAGGATTGTATGCCAGGATAGACGTGTGTGGCGGTCCATTCTCTCTGCCTACCCCTATGGGGAAATGGCGTGATGGCAGTCGTAGAACAACCCTATTGCTCAGGAAATGTATCCGTGGATTTAGATCGAATCTCGTTTTCTCCAGCCTGAGACTGTGGCCTCGAAGACGGGAATCTTGTTTAAGCTTGAACATGGTATATTGCAGCCAAATTTGGGCAGCTATAGTGACTGTTGAGTATCTCGTATGTCACCCCTTTCTCGCCGTTCCTGCAGCGTCGTGAGATGGATAGACTCAAAATATTGTTGTAAAAAAAACTTTAATTTTATTGTAACAACTTAAAAGGCAGTCTTTGTGAGGGTTTTTCTTTCGTGGACATTTCAGATTGCTCGAGACGAAGCGGGAGCAGTTGATCCTCGTGCTTCTGGAAGACATTCCCAAGAGACGGAGGCCGAATACTCTGCACTATCTGATGATGACCAAGACTTATATTGTGTGGCCCAAGAGCGCCGGGGAGAGGGGCGTCTTCTGGAAGAGGCTGAGGAAGGCGCTGACTTACGGGAAAACTCTGGCTTCAGAGCGCGGCAGCTCCGCATAATGCGACAAGTTATACGAATTAAATTTTTCCACTCAAATGGTCTTTTTTATTTATTATTATTGTAATTTTATTAACTTGTTGATACATTTGGCAATAAATTCTATAGAGCAATTACAAAACACTATCGACCCTGTTTTGAGGTAAGTAAGTCGCTTTTAACCTACTCTCCAAAATTAATCTAAATGTTCCCTTTCGCGTGACAAGAAGTAAGTATTTGTTCCATCTGTTAGTCTGTAGCACTAACTATGCACAACACTCTTTCCTCTATCGTTCTTGCTCAAACTATAATGTTTTTTTTCATCAATTGATATATTTTACATGCCCCTTAATTTATTTTAAAATAAATTAAGACTCATTCTTTCTGGCTGCGATACGCTCGCATTTGCTATTTTATGATGCTCACGCTTACACACACATGCACACTTACTCCCACACAAACACACCTCTACAATTACTCTCATACAAATACACACAAACACACCCCTTTGTTGTACCACAATTTAATACGTATGATTTTTATTTAGAGACTTCGCTGGAGCCTTATGCTGGAAAGATGCGACATTTTGTCACCTACTCGACTATAATCGATTGGGCATTTCGATTGCTTTGTCATAATGCTATTCGTGAAAACCCCCCAACAATTTAATTACAAAGACGAATGAGAAAGTGGCAACACTAACAAATTCGTATTTATCTATGGCTCTTCTGCCACACGTAAACTTTTATGGTGTCGTGTCAGACTTTTTACGTTGGATATTTTGAGTATGGAATATTACGAAATGTTTTACTGAGACATTGCAACATTTATAATGCCTATTTCTCTTTGACATAACACACATCTACATGTTATTAGAAATATTTAATATTCATTTAATGAATTTTAAAAACATATTAAAAGGGATGTTCTTTCAACCCTGTCACATCCGAAACCACGATGATCAGTATGAGCAAGAAGACATATTAGCATATTTAAAACAATATTTAGAACGCAGAATTAAAAAAAAAAAAAAACTATTTAAAAAAACAAATGGTTGCTTAATTCTGTAGAAGAAAAGCGAGGGGGGCGTGGCCATGTAGTTGACGGAGTATCAGACTCCCCCCTCCCTTCTCCTTGCTTCTCCCTTGCCTCGCCCTTAACCATTGGTTTTTCCCTCAATTATGATTAATGTACATGCTATAGTTCATAAGATTATTTTTATTTTCTACTTAAGTACCTTGAATTATATAACTATATAAGGACATTCGATCCATATAATCTTCACATTCGTTTGAAAATGCCCTAACAAGGCGAAAGTCGCGAAGTTTTTATTTTTATATGTTTATATTTGTAAAAATAAAATAAAGTGTTCAGTAGACTCAAATCAGTGTTCGATTTCTAATATTATAAGTTTAAATATGGAGTTCTACAAAATAAACACCAGGCTTTCAGGCGCAAAAAATGGGACAGCAAAACCTGACGTTTTAGTTGGAAAAAAAAATCAAATCCCGATTTATCAAAATTCCCAGCAACCGCTTATCCTCTTAATTTCCAAATCACGCAAAGCTGTTTTCGATTTAGATGTACATCTAACAAACAAAGGGTAATCCATTTTTGTAAATGATCGTATTGAATATTGTTGGCTAAGGGAACTGACTTGTCTTGAGAATAATGTCTCTCTTCATGGTCTTGGGCCGGGGAGGTTGCTGAAGCAGCTCTATGTGGAGCAGTCCTCCGCAGAGCCGATACTTTCGCAGGTTCACCAGGTCGCCGTCCGCCTGAACCCTCAGCTTGCCCATCGTCTCGGCAAACTCGTCCTCTGAAAGCCGGAAAGGAGGCGTCAAACAAAACCCATTTACCGGGAGAACTGCGCGCGTCTGCAAGGCAGGTTTTCAGTATTTTAGACATTTTCAATCTTCAACAATGTCAACAATATTTTGAGTTTGTCCAAATATTTCTAGACAAGGAACTGGATTCAACTTCCTGGGAAGCTGTCAAAATCAACATATTACAACACAGATGAAGAACATTTCAGAGAAGGAACTGGATTCAACTTCCTGGGAAGCTGTCAAAATCAACATATTACAACACAGATGAAGAACATTTCAGAGAAGGTAATAAAAAAGTCTGGCATCTACAGGGCTTATTTATATACTGTGTAATATTTACCATTCTACCTATATTTAAACATCTACATTCCTTCGACTCTTGTATCTGTTGACGTTTGTGAAGTTAAAGAGTTAAAATCTTTATTTAGGAGGTGAGATTCATCTAATTGAATTATTTCACCTACATACTAGGCAACGCCTGAAAATTTTATTTTTTTCAAATTCTATATTTCTTCATGGTCCGGGTGGACTTATCAACAATATTTTGAGTTTGTCCAAATTTGGAAAAAAAAAATTCAGGCGTTGTCTAGTATGTAGGTGAAATAATTCAGTTAGATGAATCCCACCCGCATAAATAAAGGTTTCGGCTCTTTAACTTCACAAACATCAACAGATGAAAGAATTGAAGGAATAAAAATGTTCAAATATGGGCAGAATGGTGAATTTTACACAGTGTGTAATTTTGTTTTTCTATACTGATCATCGTGAGGTGACATGGTTTAAAGAACAGCCTGTATACAAACAAATGACGGATTTGTAAAAATTAATAGATTTTAACCTTCGTCTTGAAATAGACCATCTCTTGGTAGTACAACAGGTTCTGGATCGGCTATTTTTAGCTCCACAAGTTCGATTCGTTCTGCTTTGAGGACACCGTACCTGCAAATAATTAAATTCATAGATAAATAAATAAATATAGGTAAAACATCGTCATAACATAAATCCGCATTAAAAATATAAAATAAACGTGCAGAAGAAAATTCCTCAAGAAGCTATGTGTGTTATCATTAGATGACGCTCGCGGTCAATAATATATTTTTTGTGTCACCATAAAATGACGCTCGCGGTTAATAATATATTTTTTGTGTCACTATAATATGACGCTCGCGGTCAATAATATATTTTTTGTGTCACCAAAATATGACACTCGCGGTTAATAATATATTTTTTGTGTCACCATAAAATGACGCTCGCGGTTAATATTATATTTTTTGTGTCACCATAATATGACGCTTGCGGTTAATAATATATTTTTTGTGTCACCATAATAAGACGCTCGCGGTCAATAATATATTTTTTGTGTCACCAAAATATGACACTCGCGGGTAATAATATATTGTTTGTGTCACCATAAAATGACGCTCGCGGTTAATATTAAATTTTTTGTGTCACCATAATATGACGCTCGCGGTTAATAATATAGTAAGACCCTAGTGAGAAGTCAATCAGAATATGGGTCCTCTTAACCCATATAAACAGTGTGGAGAAGGTCCAACACAAGTTTTTAAGATTCATACATTTAAAATTAAACATCCCAATTGAAGAGCTAAACTATAAATAAACTTTAATACTCCTATTCGTCGCACTCGACATACTGTATTACTGAGCTACAACAAATGCAACACCAGAGCAGCTCAAAATTCGCTCTTAGGAAGAGCAGTTAGTAACTTTTCTAAAATTGAGAAGATGTACGATTTAGACATCTTTAACGACTCAGCTCTCTGCTACAAACGGAAGCTGAGTCTTATAGATTTTAATGTTTAGTATTACTAATGTTATTATTGTTATTATTGGAGCACATAGGGGAATTTGCTTATTGTGTGCCCTACTTCAAAGTTTAAAGTTACTGTAATATTAGTATCATTTAGCCTCTTTGAAAATAAACAGAAACAATTAATACTAAACTAGGTACTACCAGAATACACACTACATAAACACCACATCTTTGCACATCACTCCATACACCTCACTCCACGCACTACATTTCATACTCACAACAATAAAAACACAATCACTAGTAAATTCACACAAAGCACAAATTCTTCTTACATCTTGTTGTACTGTTAGATAGTTGTTTCATATATTGTGTTGTGTACGTAATTGGTGCTGTGTTAGGTTTATTTTTCGTTCGTAATATTGTCTAGATTTATATTAACATAGCACTGTGTGCACAACATTAAATTTAAACAAATAAATGTTTAATGAAGCAGTTAAAATTAATATGTATTAGTGATAAAAGGGAAATGTCAGATTTAGTGCTGCTTTTCAAGTTATCAAATAATGTTCTTGACAGTCCCGAACTTTTAAGTTGCGTGAATTTTTATGTGAGACAGCGTGGGACGAGACAAAATACTTCTTTTGCTGTTGATTTGCATAGTTCAAACTATGCCAAATACTCACCTATTTCACGGCTCCACATGTTAACGAACAAACATGAAAACTAAGATTTATTTAATTTATATTTATACAAATTAAAATCAATACTTTTTAATCACTTCTTTTCTAAATTATAAAAATGTCCCGAGTGTTATACTTGTTTGACTGTTTATGCTATGAAACATCGCCTCTGTTACTTCAATACTCTTTATATTTAAAGTCTTTATTTATTGTTAATTTGCTGCATACCTATGTTATAATTCCTTACTTAATTTTCCTTTATTGTATCTTTATTTTCTGCTGATTTTATTTTATTATATATATAATTCCTCTGTACGTGTGATGTTACCATACTCCTCCTAAGCGGCTTAACCGATTTACATGCGGTTTTCAGAGAAATATAGATCTTTGCGCTGTGCGTGTTTGTAGATATTAAAATCTTCAATCGAATATTTAAAAAAGAAGTTAAGAGCATAAATATTTCATTCATCGATCTACCGAGGTTGCATTCTCGGAGAATGCATTTTCAAAAAAAATGAAAGATGTTGTTTTTTTGCGTATAAAAAAGTTTGTTTTTGAATGTTTACAAACAGCATTTGTTTTTTGTGGATCTCAATCAGATTCTTTCCTTAAATTCCTTATAATTTCTCCCCATTTATTTCTTTTTATTGGATTTTTGGTAACACTAAAATAATATTAAATTAAATACATTTTTGAAAATCGTTTTCCGACATAAGTACCCCCCTTTGTTGGTGAGACGACCGGAGTTTGACGTTTGCAAAAAGAATGCCATATTTGAAAAAATATTTATTTTTTGTTTTGGAATTCAACCATAAACAAGTACCTAATTGAATTCAATATAAACAATTTTTAGTTTTGGGATTCTATCACTAGGATAAGTAAGTACCTAGGTACTTACTTATCCTAGTGTATCTATAATTGTTTTTCAATATTATTTTATACTTTATCAAAGGCGCAAGCCGTCTAAATAAATATATATTACGAAAGATAGACTTACTTGTCATCGGCTATGAGTTTGTTCAGTTGCTCCATTCTGGCTTTAACCTCAGCGAAAAATGCAGACCTAGCTTTGGCTTGGGACTCCCTTATATTAACCACTTGATTATATTGCATACTGGAGTACTCGTATAAATCTGAAACAAAAATTATAACATGTAATATTATTTATTTAAGGGGGAGTGGCCTGAAAAATGCTAAAATGTGATATTTTGATGGGATACTTAAAGTACTTGTAGTAGTCCTAGCCAAATTTTAAAAATACTTAGTCAAAATTTGAACTTTTTTCTAGGACTCAATATCTTTTGTTTTTTTATTTTTATCTTGTTAGTTAGTGAAAAAAATTCTCAAAGATTGTGAAATCACTGAAAACAGTCATCGTTCGAATATGTATTTAAAGTATTTGTAAATATGGTACGACCTTATTTTTTAGTTTATCGTAATGCTGAAATCTCCTTCTAAGTCTCAATATCTCGTTTTTCTTTTAAATAAACTTTGGGTCAATATATCGTATAAACTGTCGCCATTCTGAGGGTGAAAAAATCCTATACAAATCTTCATACAAAAAAGCCAGATTACAAATGTCGATTTATTCACGTTCCATTGTATGATACGATAGAATTGATTCGAAAAGTATACTTTGATATAAAGCTTTGAAACCGGTTGGTAGAAAAAAAAAGTTGTTTATAACAAAGCTGTTTTTATTTGTTTTATTAAGATGAAAAAGTGCAAGATTTTGTTTGTTTAGGCTCGTCCATCTCTGCGGCCGGTGCATGCACTTTAGAAATTAAAAGACGCATCCTAATCGCAAAAAATGCTATGACTAGACTGACCAAATTTTGGCAAATCTAGGCATCTTGAAGAAAACTAAAATGTTCATAGTGCGTACGCTTGTGTTCCCCAATATTCTTATATGGCGCAGAAACGTAGACAGTTGAAACATGTGAGCAGGAGAGAATAGATGCCTTCGAGATGTAGAGTTGGCGTCGAATGATGACAATACCTTGGACAGCTAGAAGAACAAATGTCTCTATACTGGAGGAACGCAACGTAAAAGTTCGCCAATCGGCCATATGCTGCCAACGTATGCTGCAGTTCTTCGGACACATAGCTAGACGTGACCCAGAAAATCTGGAGAAGATAATAATCACGGGCAGTGTGCCAGGACGAAGAAACAGAGGCAGAGCGGCAGCTCGATGGATCGACCAGGTGAAAATAACGTCACAAATAACGACCCTATATGGAGCTGTGGAGAGGGCGCAGAGCCATGAAGAGCAGAGACGCTTTGTCAATGAAATTGCTGGTGAGAGTACTAATGATCACGACCACTAGAACTGAGGAACGACAGAGAAGAAGAAGATGAATAACCACAAAGTTACTGCTTCAAATATAAATTTTATCATTATTATACCGTTCGAATATTGATTAACATACGAAAATGACCCTGATTTAGCGTTGATACCTCGATAAAAAGGCTTAAATTCCTGTGCGCGAGTATAAGGGGCAGACGCAATCAATCAATTCTAGAGTATTAATTTTATAGATTTTGAAATTTATCTTGAGGTGACTTGAAGGGCGTCGGTGAGATCAAAGAAATCTCCCAAATTCCCTTCTCAATGAGTTCGTTGATACCTTTTGTCTAGCGATATATAGGCAAACAAATGATATTTACTGTTTCCACGAGTGTTGGGTATTTTGTCGGGGTCCTTGTACAGCCGGTTGCGCGGACTCAGCAGATCGCCCATCAGCCACAGCACGCGAAGGACGACACCTCGCCAGCAGTTTCTCCCGGGGAGAGTCAGCGTCACACCGAGGTCTGAGAACTCTATCTCTTCGGGCTCCCTGGAATATAAAAAGTCAAATCTCTGAACCCTGTTTGCAATTATGGATTAAAAAAATTACCATCTCAACATAAAATAAAATTTTAATTGTTATGTTTTGAATTCTTGTAACTCATTATAACAGATTTTTACGGCCATCTCGGATACTGATTGAGTTTATCTGAAGGAGTCGGCCTCGTGGTGTAATGGGCAGTGCGTTTGCCTACCATGTAAGAGGTCTCGGGTTCGATTCCCGACATGGTTGATATGAAATGTTTATTTGAAAGGGTGTTTTTACACTAGAATATTTTATAGTCCCTGAAGCGTAAGACTGATCATCTTACCTTCATGTAAAAAAAAATATCAAGATACCCTGCGATTGGTGAACCAATGCAGTTCCCTATGCACCTTTAGGTGCTTAAAGGGCATGATAATTTATATGATGCTCTTTTAACCAATGTTGTAGTCAATAAATTAGAACCAAATATTAAAAAATGCAAAATAATGTCATTCCATAGAACAAAACAACCGATTTTCTTTGAGTACCTACTAGAAAACTCCAAAATCGATGTAGTTAAGTCCATCAGAGATTTAGGAGTTGTTTTGGACTATAAACTGACATACAACGAGCATATAGATAATACAGTAAATAAATCACTGAAATTACTTGGCTTCATTAACAGAATATCCTCTGATTTTACTAATGTCCGTACAATCAAAACTCTTTATTGCTCAACTGTTCGCCCTCTTCTAGAATATGCCTCCGTGGTCTGGTCTCCATTCTCCATTGTCAATCGCATAAATCACATTGAATCAGTCCAACATCGCTAGCTTCGAAAAATAGCGTGGATGCTCGGACTAGAGAGAGATAATTATTCTTATGGTGAAATAGAGTCAATGTTAAATATTTCTAGTCTACGAAAACGTAGAACTAATATTGACTCCATATATATGTTCGGCATACTAAATGGTATAATCGATGTTCCATCATTACTGGGACAAGTAAAATTCAATATTCCGATTCGTAGATTGAGAAACAATGAAGTACTGTTCATTGATCAGCATAGAACAAACTATGGCCTTAATTCTCCAATGACCCGACCCGTCTTTGTCGTATTGTTAACTCAAGACAAGATCTGGACTTTTTTGGTTTGAGTTTACAACGATTTAAACAAGCACTAAATAAATAGTCCAGATCTTGTCTCGATGTCCCTTATGTTTGTCAATGCTTATTTTCTTTTTTTTATGTTTTAAACTATTCTTTTATTGTATTATTAAACCCTATAAATTGTATACATGGACAATGTCCGTTAATAAATAAACAAATAAATAAATGATGATGATGGTAAAGTTGACAAACCGAGATGACGCTTGCAGTCAACAGATCATTTTAGTGTTATCTAGAGATGACGCTCACGGTTAACGGCACATTTTAGAGTTACTATGAGATGACGCTCAGAGTTAACAGCACGCTCTAGTATTATCAAGAGATGAAGCAACAACAACATTTTAGCGTCACCATGAGATGACGCTCGCGGCCAACGGCCCACTCTAGTGCCACCGCGAGATGACGCTTGCAAATGAGCTTATTAATTGATCTAAATATAGTACATGAAAGTCCTAATATTAACTTAAATTTAATTAGGTCGACCGGATGGCTTACGTCGGTGCTTCGTGCTCTCGAACCATCTTGGGCGGCCCGGGGGGGTAGATCCAGGAGGCCAGAGAATGCGCGCACGCCGAGTGCGCGTGGCGCTCGGCACGCGGCGGCGCGCGCGGCCCGGGAAGAGTAGCCCAGGCTCTAGTGCACGCTTCCAACGTGCGGATCCACTCGACGTTCAACTCCTCTCGGACCTGCAAATATTTGTCTTGAATCGAGGGTTTCTTTTGGGCTTGATAGGTTCGAATATACTTTCCCTTGTATTGTCCTAAAAACACCTTCGAGTTACTGAGATGTGTAGTCACTACACATAAAAAATAAGAGATTTAAAAGGGGAAAAATTGAATATTTATTTATTTACTTTATTAGGTAAACAAACAATATGTACACGTATATTGCCAATTTCTTTGTATATTAGTATAAGAAACTCATGCACACACCAAAAATATTGTTTACAAATTTTAAGTTCAATATAATAAAAGTATTCAAAAGGTTATAAATTAATTTGTATAAAATTTCTTAATATTGTTCTTTAAATCTAGAATACATTATGACATTTATGGTGTATGTAGATGCATGTAAAAATAAAAATTTTGAGTTGCACTCGGGCTGTTTTTTTTCTTCTTTTTTTAACAAACATCACTCTGTCAGATTTAAAATTTACACTAAAAATGTATTATGTAACTTAGTGGACATTTTAATAATAAATATGTACATCTCCCCTCCCCTCCTTATCCTCTCTTTAAGCATTCTTGTCCTAATCCCGCCCAATTTACAGTAACGTTCTTAAAATATTTGATTATTGAGTACACGAAAATAACATTTTTATATGTATTTATTTATTAACGGACATTGTCCATGTATACAATTTATAAGGTTTAAATATTGCAATAAAAGAATAGTTTAAAACATTAAAAAAAAGAAAGAAGCATTGACAAACATAAGGGACATCGAGACAAGATCTGGACTATTTATTTAGTGCTCGTTTAAATCGTTGTAAACTTAAACCAAAAAAGTCCAGATCTTGTCTTGAGTTAACAATACGACAAAGACGGGTCGGGTCATTGGAGAATTAAGGCCATAGTTTGTTCTATGCTGATCGATGAACAGTACTTCGTTGTTTCTCAATCTACGAGTCGGAATATTGAATTTTACTTGTCCCAGTAATGATGGAACATCGATTATACCATTTAGTATGCCGAACATATATATGGAGTCAATATTAGTTCTACGTTTTTGTAGACTAGAAATATTTAACATTGACTCTATATCAGCATAAGAATAATTACCTCTCTCTAGTCCGAGCATCCACGCTATTTTTCGAAGCAAGCGATGTTGGTCTGATTCAATGTGATTTATGCGATTCACATAGAATGGAGACCAGACCACTAATCTAGGAAGTATATTCTAGAAGAGGGCGAACAGTCGAGCAATAAAGAGTTTTGATTGTACGGACATGAGTAAAATCAGAGGATATTCTGTTAATGAAGCCAAGTAATTTCAGTGATTTATTTACTGTATTATCTATATGCTCGTTGTATGTCAGTTTATAGTCCAAAAAAACTCCTAAATCTCTGATGGACTTGACTACATCGATTTTGGAGTTTTCTAATAGGTACTCGAAGGAAATTGGTTGTTTTGTTCTATGAAATGACATTATTTTGCATTTTTTAATATTTAGTTCTAATTTATTGACTTTACACCATCGCATAGGTTAAAAGAGTTAATGTCTGATTGAAGAAGAAAGCAGTCTTATGTATAAATTGTATGTATTTATTTGATATGTAATATATTTTCTTTACTAACTTTGTATACTATGTGGAAATCTGTTATTAGTTCTGAGTTTATACACTATATCTGTTTGTTTACTATAAATATGTATGTAGAACTGTTGATTCCCCAAATAAAATAAAATAATAATAAATAATAAGATTTTATAAATAATACGTTTTTTGGATCAATGTGAAAGCTTAAATAATCTTAATAACACCTTTATATTACCTACCAGTTGGTTGGAAGAAGTTGGAATTTGGCAATGAATCCACAAATGTACAATTTATATATGAAAAAATAAATAAAAATACGTATCCAGTTAAATTTATTAATATATTTTTAAATAAATTCATTCCTTTTCTAAAAAATAACGAGTCAGATTACATTTTAATAATACATAAATACGTGTAAGTATAATAGTATGTGTATTCGTACCTCGAATAAGATCTCCAATTGTGTATCCGTATACCCCTGCGGGTATTTCATGACGTCGTTCAAAACAGCCAGCAACTAAAAACAGACGCATCATTAATAAACACCGTCAAACGGACTTCTTCTGCCTACCGAGGGATGTTCCCACGAAAATGCGACATGAATTTGAAAAAAAACGACCATTTTTTATTAAAACATCGGCGAGAGACGAAGAAAACCTGTGGAAAATGTCATTTCTGCCACCACATCAACGATCTTCGTGGTTCAGTGGTTAAGACGCTTGAATCTTTCACGAATGGTGAGCGTGCATTCATTCTTCGCGAAGCAAGGATAAATATTTTATATATTAATATCCAGCATAGTTATACAAATTTTACTGTCCAAATCAGGTGTGAAAATCAGCTTGAAGATAAGAAAAAATGCAAGTTCGTCATTAAAAAGAGATATACTCGTATCAAGTCTATGTCGACTGGTGTGACATCACAGCCACTCCAGAAGCTCAATCACAAATAACTGTCGGAGTGCTTAACAACGTGCTAAGCATTTGAGCGATCACAACGAACAACAATGAACATTTTTATTTATATCCCTACAGAGATGAGGTAGAATTTTTTCAAATTCAGGATTATGGATATTTGAGCGTTTACAGGGCTTATGACCTGTCATTGGCTGGGTTAAGTGGCCACTTTAAGTAGGTACTACAACATTCCCCATTCCGCTTATTAGCGAATATCCACACAGGTAACATTTTTGAATTTTGTATATATGTTACGAATCGAGAAACCATCCACAAGCGAGTTGGAGCGCCATCTATGTATTGATATTGAAGTTAAGTATTTTAATTAGCAGATTACTTTATTTTATTTAGTACCTACTTAAAGTGGCCACTTAACCCAGCCAATGACAGGTCATAAGCCCTGTAAACGCTCGAATATCCATAATCCTGAATTTGAAAAAATTCTACCTCATCTCTGTAGGGATATAAATAAAAATATATACCTACTCCCCCTTGGGAGAAAATCCAGATTTGTGTGTGTACAAGTACACGTACCAAAAATAATGTTGAACAATGAACATGTTTAAGTTATCGCAGTCATAAGTCAACGCGTTTGTAATCTCTAAATCAACGCTTGTGTCGGTTTGTTTTTTGTTTTCCTCGTAAATGAATAAAGTTCACTGGCGAAAAATCGGCGTTTAATAAAAAAAAATACAACATATTGCATTTGCAAAATAGTAAGGAGTATCTAATACAAAAAAGTGAAAATTAAATTACAATTACTATGGCGACTACTTTTCTTGACATTTGGCTTGCGAACCGCCGGCTAAATCCAACGAATAGCATGATAAATAAATAAAAATAGCAGTTTCGGAATATTTTCCATATTTTCACGGGTGAAATTCAAATATGTGATTGCGCAGCAGGATTATACGTAGCGAAACGTAAATATTTTGACATTTAATATTAGGTGTTCACGGATGTTCCAATGTGATCGCGAATACGATAAACAACCATGGTATGAAGTTGTTATCAAGTCGCTTATTGGCACATCGATAGTTATTTGCGACTGAGCTACAGAGTTAAAATCACCGAAAAATATGGTACAAAAAAGAAAAGAAATATTTGGGTGAGGGTGGTCAAAATTAAAAAAAATAGTAATAAGTATATATAGAAATATATATTAAATAAAATAATTAGTATATGTTGAGATTCAAAGTACATCGGTGGACACTTACAGGTTGTATGGCCACGTCTCTGTCTTGCGTCAGCAGGAAGTCATTGTCTTCCGGTACTTCCTCCCGCCACCGAAACAGGGCGGCACTCAGTTCCGGGGCCTGCCGAGGGTCCGGACTGCCGTCCGTCCTCATGTACACTACCCACTAGAAACGCAACAAAAGCCAACATGTAATTTAGTATGGGACATAGAAGTTATTGTGTGGCGGATGTTGAAGATGGTTGCAGTTATTACGTGGTGGATGTTATACACGTATATGATTGAAGTTATTTTCTATCCTTTTAAGGATGGATTGCCTTAATGTAAAAAAAAAAAAAATGTTAAAAATGTTTAAAGTTATGACGAATGCGAGAGATGGTTAATGTTATTATGTGACGAATGTAAGGGATGATTTAAGTTATTGTGTGATGAATGTTAAAGATGGTTGAAGTTATTATGTGGCAGATGTTGAATATGGTTATAATTATTTTGTGGCGAACGTTAAAGATGGTTGAAGTTATTATGTGGCAGATGTTGAATATGGCTAAAGTTATTTTGTGGCGCTGGATAAAGGATCGTTGAAGTTATTTTATGGCAGATGTTCACTATGGTAATCAATATTAAGTGACGAACGTTACAGACGGTTGAAGTGATTATGTGGCAAATGTTAAATATGGTTTTAGTTTTTTTGTGGCTAACGCAAAAGATGGATGAAATTATTACGTGGCAAATAAAGAATATGGTTAAAGTAATTTTATGGCGATGGTAAAAGATGGTTAAACTTGTTATGTGGAGGATGTTGAATATGGTTTAAGTTATTTTGGGGCGAAAATTAAAAATGGTTGATTTTTTTTGTGGCAAATGTTGAATATGGTTGAAGTTATTTTTTGGCAATGGTTGAAGTTATTATGTGGCAGATGTTGAATTTGGTAAAAGTTATTTTGTGGCGCTGGTTATTGACGGTTGAAAATATTATATGGCAGATGTTGAATATGGTAATAATTATTTAGTGGCGAAGGTTAAATATGGTTGAAGTTATCGTGTGAAAGATGTTGAATATGGTCATAGCTATTTTGTGGCGAAGGTTAACTATGGTAAAAATTATTTTGTGACGAACGTTAAAGATGAAAGTGATTATGTCGCAGATGTTGAATATGGTTATAGGTTTTTTGTGGCAAACGTAAAAGTTGGATAAAGTTATTATGTGGCAAATGAAGAATATGGTTACAGTTATTTTGCGCCGATGGTTGAAGATGGTTGAAGTTATTATGTGGCAGAGTTTGAATATGGTAAAAGTTAATTTATGACGAATTTTAAAGATGATTGAAGTAATTATGTGGCAAATGTTGAATATGGTTATGGTTATTTTGTGGCGAAAGTTAAAGATGGTTGAAGTTATTATGTGGCAAATGTTGAATATTGTTAAAGTTTTTTTGTTGCGATGGTTTAAGGTGGTTAAAGTTATCATGTGGCAAATGTTGCACATGATTAAAGTTATTTTGTGGCGAACGTTAAAGGTGGTTGAGGTTATCATGTAAGATACGGTTCTAGTTATTTTATGGCGATAGTTAAATATGGTTAAGTTAATATGTAGCAAATGCTGAATGTGGTTATAGTTCTTTTGTGGCGAACGTTAAAGATGGTTGAAGTTATTATGTGGCAAATGTTGAATATTGTTAAAGTTTTTTTGTTGCGATGGTTTAAGGTGGTTAAAGTTATTATGTGGCAAATGTTGCACATGATTAAAGTTATTTTGTGGCGAACGTTAAAGGTGGTTGAGGTTATCATGTAAGATACGGTTCTAGTTATTTTATGGCGATAGTTAAATATGGTTGAAGTTAATATGTAGCAAATGCTGAATGTGGTTATAGTTCTTTTGTGGCGAACGTTAAAGATGGTTGAAGTTATTATGTGGCAAATGTTGAATATTGTTAAAGTTTTTTTGTTGCGATGGTTTAAGGTGGTTAAAGTTATTATGTGGCAAATGTTGCACATGATTAAAGTTATTTTGTGGCGAACGTTAAAGGTGGTTGAGGTTATCATGTAAGATACGGTTCTAGTTATTTTATGGCGATAGTTAAATATGGTTGAAGTTAATATGTAGCAAATGCTGAATGTGGTTATAGTTCTTTTGTGGCGAACGTTAAAGATGGTTGAAGTTATTATGTGGCAAATGTTGAATATTGTTAAAGTTTTTTTGTTGCGATGGTTTAAGGTGGTTAAAGTTATTATGTGGCAAATGTTGCACATGATTAAAGTTATTTTGTGGCGAACGTTAAAGGTGGTTGAGGTTATCATGTAAGATACGGTTCTAGTTATTTTATGGCGATAGTTAAATATGGTTGAAGTTAATATGTAGCAAATGCTGAATGTGGTTATAGTTCTTTTGTGGCGAACGTTAAAGATGGTTGAAGTTATTATGTGGCAAATGTTGAATATTGTTAAAGTTTTTTTGTTGCGATGGTTTAAGGTGGTTAAAGTTATTATGTGGCAAATGTTGCACATGATTAAAGTTATTTTGTGGCGAACGTTAAAGGTGGTTGAGGTTATCATGTAAGATACGGTTCTAGTTATTTTATGGCGATAGTTAAATATGGTTGAAGTTAATATGTAGCAAATGCTGAATGTGGTTATAGTTCTTTTGTGGCGAACGTTAAAGATGGTTGAAGTTATTATGTGGCAAATGTTGAATATTGTTAAAGTTTTTTTGTTGCGATGGTTTAAGGTGGTTAAAGTTATTATGTGGCAAATGTTGCACATGATTAAAGTTATTTTGTGGCGAACGTTAAAGGTGGTTGAGGTTATCATGTAAGATACGGTTCTAGTTATTTTATGGCGATAGTTAAATATGGTTGAAGTTAATATGTAGCAAATGCTGAATGTGGTTATAGTTCTTTTGTGGCGAACGTTAAAGATGGTTGAAGTTATTATGTGGCAAATGTTGAATATTGTTAAAGTTTTTTTGTTGCGATGGTTTAAGGTGGTTAAAGTTATTATGTGGCAAATGTTGCACATGATTAAAGTTATTTTGTGGCGAACGTTAAAGGTGGTTGAGGTTATCATGTAAGATACGGTTCTAGTTATTTTATGGCGATAGTTAAATATGGTTGAAGTTAATATGTAGCAAATGCTGAATGTGGTTATAGTTCTTTTGTGGCGAACGTTAAAGATGGTTGAAGTTATTATGTGGCAAATGTTGAATATTGTTAAAGTTTTTTTGTTGCGATGGTTTAAGGTGGTTAAAGTTATTATGTGGCAAATGTTGCACATGATTAAAGTTATTTTGTGGCGAACGTTAAAGGTGGTTGAGGTTATCATGTAAGATACGGTTCTAGTTATTTTATGGCGATAGTTAAATATGGTTGAAGTTAATATGTAGCAAATGCTGAATGTGGTTATAGTTCTTTTGTGGCGAACGTTAAAGATGGTTGAAGTTATTATGTGGCAAATGTTGAATATTGTTAAAGTTTTTTTGTTGCGATGGTTTAAGGTGGTTAAAGTTATTATGTGGCAAATGTTGCACATGATTAAAGTTATTTTGTGGCGAACGTTAAAGGTGGTTGAGGTTATCATGTAAGATACGGTTCTAGTTATTTTATGGCGATAGTTAAATATGGTTGAAGTTAATATGTAGCAAATGCTGAATGTGGTTATAGTTCTTTTGTGGCGAACGTTAAAGATGGTTGAAGTTATTATGTGGCAAATGTTGAATATTGTTAAAGTTTTTTTGTTGCGATGGTTTAAGGTGGTTAAAGTTATTATGTGGCAAATGTTGCACATGATTAAAGTTATTTTGTGGCGAACGTTAAAGGTGGTTGAGGTTATCATGTAAGATACGGTTCTAGTTATTTTATGGCGATAGTTAAA